>NC_056729.1:1531822276-1532024776 GCF_019279795.1 Protopterus annectens
AATTTGGTTTCCATGTTCATTTTCAGTTTGTGGGGAACAGCTTTGTAGTCTGACTTCACTAATTAGGATGTAACATAGGGGATGGGTGCCATCCTCTTCCATGCTGGCGAGTACTAGGTCTAATATTTTGATCCTCAGGTTGGAGAGTACACTATCTGGTCTAGGGTGTTTGTTTTGATAAAATCCATAAAACATTGCACCCATGAGTTAGGGGCAGTATGCACTTTCCAGTCTATAGAGGGGTAGTAAAAGTCTCTCACACATAGGGCATTTGGGTAGATGGTGAGATTCTCTAGTAGGTCTATGTAAGAGTTGAGTTTTGTGGGTCATAGAGGGCAACCAGTAGCTTGCCAGGACATGATGGGGAACCTTGTCTATGGAGACTTGGACATGGTTGAACTCCAGGGGAACATTGTGTTTAACCAACCTAGAGTTGTTTTTGCTACTAACTTAGATTGAGACACCTCCACCTTTTGACCCTTTGTGCTGCTGTTGCTCTAAATGTGTGGAGGGCACTGTAGCCTTTCCACTGCTGGAGTACTTTCTGTGTCTTTAAACCAAGTCTAGATAACAGCATAGATGTCTACATTCTCCATAGTGAGGAGAGCTTGTAGGGTGTGTGAGTTTCTTTTTAGGCTCTTAGCAATGAGGAGTAACATCTTAAGGTTACTTTGAGATTTTCTGGCTATGTTGGTAGTTTTGTCATTTTGACATTGTCTAAAAAAGGCTGCAAGGAGATGGATAAAGTTTCAGCCAATAGCTGAAAGCCCAGTGGGGACAGGTGCAGACCATCCTTGGCAAAGCAAAGTGGTCTATTAACCATGTCCTCCCATGCTGATAGATATTGTATATCCCCTGGAGTGACACCATAAATGTGGCCAGTTATTAAAATCAATAATTTACTGTTCATATTGTGGCATCATCCTAGGTGAAGGTAGAATGTTGTTCAATGCTAGGCACGTACTTGTCTGTGACACATATTCAGAGAGATCCATAATGTTTCTTTTCATATAGTCCACTGAGGTATACCTCAGGTCATTTACACCCACATGGACTGTGGTACAATTATACTGATACTTGTGGTGCAGTGACTCGAGGGTCCGTGTGTGCATGGTATTGTGGATCCTGGCTCCAGATAGGCAACTAACCATTATCTTCTCCTTGTCCAGCCTGGTGAGAGGGGCATCTGTGTGTTATACAATAGAATCCCCTATGACATGAGTACTAGGTAAAGTGTTTGCTTGCCTTATGGGCTTTGTTTTTGGGGATCATTGGGTGTAGGCTTTTGCGTGGTGTTAGGTGTTGCTGTTGGTGTGGACTTTAGTGATTGCTGAGGGTAGGTGTTGCATTTTGATGGCCTAGGAAGTCTTTGAGGTTTGGAGAGGTTTCTTTTAAATGCCTCACCATAAGAAGACCTTTCTGTGTGGTGAGTGGTATATGAGAAGGATGTGGTGTGTATGCTTCTAGCAACTTTGTCTGAATGCAAGATTTTTGCCTCCAAGGAAGCATGTGAATCTTGGAAATATACACCATATTACTGGCATGTTTTCTTTTTTGAAGAACAATCATTTATATTAACACATACAGATAAAATGAATACTACAAGTTTTGTGCAGTCCTCATGCATGCTGTACTTCTCTTGTTATTCTTTTCAAGGGGCTGGTAAGTTATTTCTAGCTAACTTCCAAGTCCAACTCTTAAACCTTAACATCTGGACTCATCCCAAAACTAGTGACTACATACTTGATTGCATTCAGCTTTATGAATCAGATGATTACATAGCATCTGGTCTTGTCAGACCCTCCAGATGTGACCATAGTTTCCAGCCAACCTGCTCCTTTTACACATTCCCTCTGTTTATTCTAACATTCCTCTATATTTATCTATTGGGACCAAAGCAACCATTTACTCATTCAGTCAATTTGTTCAATTCTATCTTTCAGACTCTTCATAATCTTGTAGTCTCTTCTATGCAAGGTCTTTGAGTTCTGTTTTTGTGTTACTGCTTTTTAGCTACAAGAATTATTCATCTTCCAAAGCAGTTTACTGTTTAGGCTGTTTCTGGCCCAGCTCCCAGCTTAAAACAACTCTGCTGAGTTAAAGTAAAATGCAGTCTAATAGCTTTCTTAACATACTCTGTAGATCTGCTTTGAACTGTGTTAGACATTGACAAGATCAGAAAAAAATGTGTTCCTAACCACTTTTCACATCCAGCATACATCTCTAGCATCTGTTATCTGTCTGTGAAAACATTTAGTTAATTGTATCTGAGATGTAAAAGTATTTGTACAATCTCTTCCATAGAATGATCAGGATATTTTTGGGTTTAGAAATTTATCTGGACAACTGAGATATATATTTTCATTGTTCACATGCATATCTTTTACCTACCCTTATCACCCAGTAGTTCTTTTTAGTTTTTCCCTTTGATTTTGATAGTTATTATGGATCACCTTTTACAGCCTATATATTATAGAGGATTATAATTGGGTGTGTGGTCATGACCAGAGTGTTATGTATTTGATTCTTTGTAAAAAAATTACCTCTTAAAAAAAAAGAAATTCACCTCTTTTAAGATGTTCATACATTTTTGCCATTCATCAACTTGTCTAATTTTAATTGCAAAGTTATGATCAGTGAGACACAATCATGAGTGTTTGTATTGCTTTGAGCTTTACCTACTCCTATGCACTACAAAAGTGTGCGTGTGAGAGAGAGAGAGAGAGAGAGAGAGACAGACAGACAGACAGAGGAAGAGATATAGTGAGAAAGAGAGAGAGAGAGAGACAGACAGAGGAAGAGACATAGTGACAGAGAGAGAGACACAGAGAGAGGCAGAGGAAGAGACATAGTGAGAGAGAGAGGCAGAGGAAGAGACATAGTGAGAGAGAGAGAGAGACAGCAGAAGAGACATAGTGTGAGAGAGAGAGAGAGAGAGGAAGAGAGAGAGAGAGAGAGAGAGACAGAGGAAGAGACACAGTGAGAGAGAGAGAGAGAGACAGAGGAAGAGACATCGTGAGAGAGAGAGAGACAGACAGACAGAGGAAGAGACATAGTGAGAGAGAGAGAGAGTGAGGTGTAGTAATGGTTGAGTGTTTTACAACTTAGGAAGCCATAACACAATATTTGCTGCTACTATACCCCCTAGATGTGATTGATTTTCAGGGATATCCCTGATTTGCGGAATAACTAATGACAGTTATTAGAATTGCAGACTTCTGTTGCTTCAGAAAATGTATGTTAATGTATATTCTCTTGTTCTGTCGGCACATTAAGCTAATAGTAGTAATATTTTAAAAAGCATCATTGTATTTCCCCAAGTCTGGGGGTAAGTGGTTGAGAGATATGGCTGCTCTACACAGAAAGCAGCCACCCAATAAGAGCATCGGGAAGCTGTTAAACACTTCATTTAGACTTAAACAAATAAAACTGAATGAGGGGCTTAACAGCTTCCTACTGCTCTTCTGCTGTGACTGCTGAGAACTGTT
The DNA here is from genome assembly GCF_019279795.1 of Protopterus annectens. NCBI lineage: Eukaryota > Metazoa > Chordata > Ceratodontiformes > Protopteridae > Protopterus > Protopterus annectens. The sequence continues at coordinate 1,531,825,765 of NC_056729.1, forward strand.
AATGCTTCTACATGAGTCTAGTGCTTAACAGTGCTAAGGGGGTGCTTGCCAAAAGCTTATTAAGCACTTTTTCTGACATCTTGCCATCAGTTTCAGAGCCATATCATGGCACTCCATGCACTACAGTGTTTTATACTGTGCCTCAGGTCTTCTAGATTTGGTGAGTATTCTAACTAGTTCTGATTTCATTAGCTTCCCCCACTTTGTTTCTCTATTTCTTTCAGTTCAGGCACTGATCCCTGAAACCAAATAAAGTCATTCTCTTGCTTTCCAAATGTTTCCTTCACTTCCTCACAGATAATAGCTATTCCTCACAAAATCTTGGTTCTTTAGCCTTTGTAAACCATTTCCAGTTCACCCTATCTCCTTGTCTGTAAGACTCATAGAGTTTTGTGGGAAATATCTCTATACTCCAAGGCATCATTTACTCTTTATTGTAAATACTTTAACTGTTCTATATGTGTAAATCAGTATTTTACAGGTTCTCTTTCTGAACTTGGGATAACACTGCAGACTTAGGGTTTTCTGAGTATACTTACCTTGTATCAACATCAAGTGCTTCCGTAAGAGAGAGAGAGAGACAGACGAAGAGACATAGTGAGAGAGAGAGCCTTAGTTGTATCACTTTACATTACCTTTTAAATTTGGCATTCCCAAATAGTTGTATCACTTTATATTACCCCTTTAAATTTGACATCCTTAAACATTCTGGGCATGATATTATGAAAAAAATAGCATGAGACAGGCTCATCTCATTGCTTTTGGAAATACAAATCAGATAAAATAGCACTTAAATTGCACCTTTATTTATTCTTTGATGACCAGGGAGTCCCACTAGGACAGTTTCCTCTTTCCAGGAGAAACCCATAGTGGTATTCATTCTGACAAGGGGAATTTTGCCTAGGGAACTTAACCTTCTCTTTTTTCAACAAGTGTCATGGGATCTTTTACACCCACCTTCGCCACAAACAACTCAGGCGGATGGGACCTCAACTTAACACCTCATCTGAAGGACAGTGCCCTCTTTATACTGCACTGTGGTGTCAGTACTCTCTTTTTGGAATAGAACCTACAGCATTTTTGATCTTCCAGCACCAGAGGTGAGTGTGCTACATGTTAAGTCATTTTTAACTTTCAGGAGGATGCACTGATTCAGTGAGAACCATGGTTGAAAACCTAAAGATGACATGCATTAGATTTTTAAACTGATTACAATAAACACTCCAACGGTGTATTTGTCTGGAAACTCTTTAGCTTCTCCTTACTTTTTGTGAGCTGTTTTGGCATACTCCACCACACAGCAGATTTGGGTGTTACAAAATGTTATTTTAATTGCCTAATATATCATCAAAGGTATTGGTAAATGCATATGAGTGTGCAGTTGTACAAAGTTTGCTCAGTTTTTTTTTCAAATCCTGGAGTTTACACATAACCATGTAAAATACTTTAGTGATATGACACATTGTGTTTAGTCATGCTAAGTTCAACACCTTCATTTATCTGAAGGCTTCTCTTTCAAATGCTTTACCTTGCAGAGTGAACGCTCCAGTACCATACCACAGGCTGTTCAAAAGGGTCAAACCTGTTTCTTCTTCCTGGGATTCATAAGGACTGACTCTGACAAAGAAAGAATGTGTGATATTCCAGTTAGTCAGCTAACATAATGTATCACTTATATTCAGTTGCCTGTGCTAACATAAATGAGGTGTACAATAAGAAATGCAGTCTATTATGACTTCTGTTATTTTACAGAATGTACAAAATACTGTCATGCAGTTTGACATACATTCAACAAACTTAGCTTGTTTTTGTTTCGTTCATGTTTCTTAATTAGTGTATTTGTGTGTAAACCAAACTTTCTTACCAATGCTTTTATTTCATACATCTCTGAAGGTCTTGCTCTTTTATTCATAACACTACAAATGATTACAGTTTTCATTCTTAAATATAGGATGGATTTGTACCTGTTTCTGTCCCTGATGCAGACACTACTAATGATTTATTATAGTTGAAAAACAGTTCTTGCAGGCACTCAAAGCACTGATGATGTCTGGTTTAGTTCTCCCCTTTTTATACACCTGGTTAGCACATTATTTTTCACTTCCTTGTCGTGCAGTGATGGTCAACTTTGTTCTGATTTTCTCAACATTGGTATTTGTGTGGAAGTCATATAAAAATGCTGTTTTGTTTGGTACTTATAAATGACCATCAGAAAGAGGTCATCAGCAGGCAGTTAAGCTTTCTGTTAAAAATATAATGTTCATAGGTTCATAGGTAGGTAATAGGCCATCGGCCCAAGGATCTATGTAAGCCTAGCCAACAAGGTTCCCTGAGGAACCCTAAGGTTACAAGAATAACTGGTATTTCATGAGTACTATCTTCTTTAAACATTGCCTTTATTGTGTTATGTTGATAAGTAAATGATCAATGTTCAGAAATTTCATTGCATCCGCGGTGGTGCAGCAGTAGCGTTGTTGCCTCACAGCAAGAGGTTCTCCCGTTCAATTCTCAGCTAGTGTGCGGGGAGTGCCTTCCGTGTGGTGGTGCAGCGGTAGCGTCATAGCCGGTGTTAGGCGGCCGCGGGGAGCCCCTGATTACTTCCCTGCAAATGATGGCCCCCATTCAGCATCTGCGGGTTACTCAGATGGTCCAACCGTCGTTACTTTGCTTCGGTTTGGATGTCCACATAGTCTCGCTCCATCATCGCAAAAATTCAAACTGTGTTTCCGTTTTTTTTTTTTTTTGATTCGCTGGCAAGCTGCACTCAATCAGGTCCGCTTGCTGAAACAAGGGGTCTGACTGGCTGCAGCAGCCTGCGAACTAAGTCCTTGTTTTTTTTTTTTTTTTTTGATTCACTGGCAAGCTGCACTCAGTCAGGTCCGCTTGCTGAAACAAGGGATCTGATTGGCTGCAGCAGCCTGCGAACTAAGTCCTTGTTTTTTTTTTTTTTTTAAGTAGGAAGTGATGAAGCAAGGACCTGATTGGTCCTTGCAAATCACTTCCTGCACAAACTGCCTTTAAAAAGGCACCTGCAGCTAATAAGGATCACTTCTCTTGTTTTTCAACAGAGGAGTGTTCCTTAGCAGCAGCAGAGTGATCGAGCGGGGTTTGGACCAACGAGAGGACGGACAGCAGGAACGGATCAGCGGTGGATCAAGCCTTTGCAGCGGTTGTGCTCTTTGGATTCTACTCTTTTTAAACTGTCCTTCTAAGGGCAACTTCTGAAAAGGTCTGACAAACTGTCCTTTTAAGGGCAACTTCAAAGGGACTGAGAGGTCTGAGGAAGGCAAGCAGAGCAGGTGAGCCTTCAGTCGTGAAGAGGGAGCAGAGTATTGGAAGCAGCCTTCTGTGGAAAGCAAAAAATGTAAGTTTTTGGGTTTAGTTTTAACTTTATTTTTTGTGGGGGTGGGTGATTGTTTTTTGTGCATATTTCTTGTGCTAAGAGGTTTGGGGGAGTGTGGGCTGTGGTTGCATTAGTTTTATTTTGGTTTTGTGTACAGTTTTTGTGCTAAGAGGTTTGGGGGGTGAGGACTGTAGTGGTACCAGTTTTATTTTTTGGACTGTGGTTGTATTAGTTTTATTTTGGTTTTGTGTAGAGTTTTTGTGCTAAGAGGGTGGGGGTCAGGTTATGGTTGTACCAATTTTGTTTTATGTCCGTGTGCTGGTGGTAAGAGGATGTGGTTATACCAGTTTTACTTTACATTTGTTTTCTGGATAGTCTGGGATAGAACCCATTTTCAGTGGATGCCCAGGGAGAAATGCTTTTTAGTACATGTGCTAGAAATATGTAAAATAATTTGGTTTCTGTTTATATGAGGGACAACATAAGGGAATGTGAAGTGTAATATACATTTAATTTTGATTGCCCATTGGTTAGGAGAGTGTATAAATTATTTTGAGCAAGAGGATTTTGTTTTGGCAGTATCTATGCTGTATATGTAAAAGGTAGAGAGAATGGGATAGGGGTGAGGAAAAGGAGGGGAGATAAGTAATGGGACAGAGAAGGATATTGTAGTTGGCTAGAGCAGGGATAGGTGGGCAGTCTTGTGAGATGATGCTGTCTAAGTCAATAGTCTTAGGCGTATAGGGTAAGTGGTGAAGATTAGCTTATTTCAGCCTGGGTTGGGACATGACCTGTTGCACGGTAGATGTAATACAAGTGTATCGATGTCAGCGTATTGGATTGTGAGTGCTAGGGATGTGGCGGTATTGAGGTTGATAATCCACAAAATTTAAGTGGATCAAGGATATAGCCTTGTGAGACTGCTAATGTGAGTGGAAGTAGAGGGGGGTAGATACTGGAAACATTTTATGGCTGTTTATGACCTTTTGGGTAGCTTTGGAGCCAGTGGAGGGCTAGGGTGATCTGATTAAGGTTGGTGAGAGTAGTTAGTAGTTTGTTGAGAGACTTTGACAAAGGCCTTTAACAAATTGAGAAAGCCAGATACCATCATTTGTAAATTGTGTTATTATAACTGAGGAGGGCAGTTGCAGCATGAGGCCTGAAGCTGTGTTGGGATTTGGCAAGTAAATTATTGGTTGAGAATGAATGCTTTCCTCTAGGAGTTTAGGTAGTGGGGGAAGAATTGCTCTTGGCCTATAATTTAAGTTTGCTCAAGCTTCCACCTTTGTGCAAGGGTATAATGTATATTTTCCAGATAGTTGGGATGTGTACTGCTCAGTAATGGATCTTTTAAGTATTCAGGATAAGAACTGGCTTCAACTGCTATTTTTTAAACTGTTGGTAGATTGTCAACTGAATTTGCAGTAGGTTTTGAGTTTTTTTACACATTTGTTAAACACTGTTCTGCTATCTAGGTTTATAGTACTGTTTTACACTATCCCTGATGTTACACCTTGTTCTGCAGTTTTTTTGGCTGTTTGAATTGTGCTGAGAGGTTAGGAGGTTGATGGGGCATGTACGTTGCTTAAAATGCATAATGTTGGGAGGGTAGTTTGCAGCTGTGAGAATGTTGCTGCTGAAGGCATAGATGTTTTGAATGTATACTAATGCAAGCATTGTTACACTACTATTGCATATAACTGCAATGTTCTACTCACTGATGCAATGACTGCAACTTTTTCGTTGTCCGTAGTTAATGTGTTGAAAGTTTCGGAGTGTGGTTAGGGCCTGTAAGAATGTTGCAGTGTTCAATGTTTGACTGGAGCCTTTTTAATGGGGTCATGTACTGTATAAGGACATTGTTAATGCTACGCCTATGTTTTTGGTTTTCACTTTATCCAGGATTATTGCGCATCGGCTGGGGGGGGGGATTCTGCAGAATGTACTGATATCTTAATGCATGCTAATGCAAATACTGTTCTGTCGAGGGTTATAGTACTGTTTAAATATCCCTAGTGTTACAGCTTGTTCTGAGTTATTTTTGGCTGTTTGGATTATGTAATTTGGAATATGCTGGCGCCTGTACATTGTTTAAAAAGCCCAATGTTGGGAGAGTAGTTAGTGGCTGTGAGAATGTTGCAGTGTTCAATGTTTGCATGAAGTTTTTTTAATGTGGGGCCACACACACTATAAGCACATTGTTGATGCTACGCCTTTGTTTTTGGTTTTCACTTTATCCAGGATTATTGTGCATCGGCTGGTGGGGGGTGTGTGTGTGTGAGAATTCCACAGAATGTACTGATATCTTAATGCATTAGCACTGTTCTGCTGTCTAGGTTTATAGTGCAGTTTAAATATCCCAGATGTTACAGCTTGTTCTGCAGTTATTTTTGGCTGTTTGAATTATGCTATTTGGAGGTTGATGGTGCCGGATATCTTATTACATGCTAATGTAAACATTGTTCAGCTGTCTAGGTTTATAGTACTGTTTAACTATCCCTGATGTTACGCCTTGTTCTGCAGTTATTATTGACTGTTTGAATTATGCTCTTTGGAGGTTGAGAGGACTTGTGCATTGTTTACCATGCCTAATGTCAGGAGGGTAGTTAGCAGCTGTGAGAATGTTGCAGAAGGTGTAGATGTTTGAATGTATACTAATGCAAGCCCTGTTACGCTACTATTGTGTTTACCAACAATGTACTACTGATGCAATGACTTAACTTTTTTCGTTGTCCGTACTTATTGTGTTGAAAGGTTTGGAGTGTGGTTAGGGCCTGTGAGCAAGGGTGCCCTGAGGCAGGTGCAAGGGGGTGCACTTGCACCCCCCTGGAATCGGCTGACTAATTAATGCTATAATTTTAAAAAAAAGTGTTTTTTTTTTTTTTTTAGTGCGTTCTTCTTTAAGAAGAAAGAAGTCCATGCTGACATCATGCGTTCTTCTTTAAGAAGTCCAGTCGCGGGCGTGCTGACATCGTCGCTCATATTTACAAGTTTGCGAGTGGTAACTCACACGGACGGTTTTGCAAGCAGGAGGAAATGAGCGGCAACTGAAATGGACGGATTCGCAAACGGACGGAAGATGGGACCTGAAACGGACGGATTCGCAAGCGGGAGGAAACGGACAGAAGATGGGACAATTTTAGAGTGAGTAGTGTGTGTGTGTGTGTGTGTGTGTGTGTGTGTGTGTGTGTGTGTGTGTGTGTGTGTGTGTGTGTATGTGTGTGTGTAAAATGCCCCAGGTGTTACATGGTGGTGGGTAGAGAATAAGGCTTGAACCCAAGTGGCAAGAGCCTGAATTCCCTACCCACCACCATTTGTAAAAATGTTGCAGGTTTTTCCCTCATACTTTTTCTGTTCCTCATAAAATCTGTGTTTTTTGTATTTTTGTCCTTGTTGCCTGACAGCTACATGTTCTCTGGTTTGTTTCTTGGCTGTCTGGAGTGTTTCTCCCTGGGCCTCTGCTAAAAATTAGCTTTTTTACCAAGTCAGACTTTCCTGGTTAACAAATGCTAAAAATGGACACATTTCAATATCAGACTTCATATTCTTCAGAAAGTGCATGGTAACAAAAGCTTTTATTCTAGCAATTTTCTAAGTGTACAAGATGGATATTTGAAATGTATCCGTGTCTTTGGGACTGTATTCCCCCCCATTATTGGTTTCATCCAGGTTTTGTGCTAAGGTTGAGAGCTATGGTAAGAACTGAATTCACTGAATATGTTTGGGGGCTGTATTCACCCAGTATTGGCTTTGTTCAGGTATTTATTGGCTTCATCCAGGTTTTGTGCTAAGGTTGAGAGCTATGGTAAGAACTGAATTCACTGAATATGTTTGGGGGCTATATTCCCCCATTACTGGCTTTGTCTGGGTGTTTTTTGCTAAGAGGTTGAGAGCTATGGTGAGAACTGAATTCACTGAATATGTTTGGGGGCTGTATTCACCCAGTATTGGCTTTGTTCAGGTATTTATTGGCTTCATCCAGGTTTTGTGCTAAGGTTGAGAGCTATGGTAAGAACTGAATTCACTGAATATGTTTGGGGGCTATATTCCCCCATTACTGGCTTTGTCCGGGTGTTTTTTGCTAAGAGGTTGAGAGCTATGGTGAGAACTGAATTCACTGAATGTTTGGGGGCTGTATTCACCCAGTATTGGCTTTGTTCAGGTATTTTGTGCTAAGAGGTTGACAGCTGTGCTATGGTGAGAAATGAATTCACTAAATGGTAGCCATGTAAGTTTCAGTCTTCCTCTTTCACAAAACAGCTGATTTGGAGTAGTGGTATGTTGCTCTGACTGTTTTGCACAGGGTTCCCTGGGTTCAAGACGTGGCAGTGAAATGTATGGTGGTAACGCAGCATTTTATTCTAGCAACTTTCCAACATTATACAAGCAATGTTTAAAATGTGTCCCTGGTTTTTGGCCTTTTGTCCCCTCCCCAATAAATTTTGGCTTTTTCCAGATTTCTTGTGCTGCAAAGTTCAGAGATACAGCTGAGTGTCGAGTTGATTTTACAAGGAGCTGAGAGCTGCAGGGGAGCAAAAGTTTAGTGCTGCTTATGTTTAGTCTGCTTGCATTCTTAATAGCACAACAGATAGTGTACTTGCTTTTGATGCTGAAGGCTGTGGGTTCTACTCCCACAGTAGGTAGATGCATTGCTGATACTGCACTGTGTTGTAAAGGGGGTGGATGCTGCAGTCCTTTTGGCAAAGATACCTAGTAACTATGAACCTGTTATCAGTTTGCTATCCATTCCCTATTGCGGTATTACTAGCTTATCATTTTTTTATTGCATGCAACAAAGGCAATTTATTCTTCAAGGGTAACAGGCACTTTATTTGTAGATTAAACAATGACATATAAAGTTGTTTGCTAGCAGCAAACTCTTTATTAGTTACAAATTTCTTTAATGTGGATTTTACTACTTCAGAGTGTGCATATTTTTACTGATACTGGTGGACTATAGAAGGTTGAGTAGACTTTTTATGATGGAAATGTTCTGAATTGGGCAGTTTTGTCATTGGTGTATACATTTTGTTTCATTGTTTACTGGAAAAATGTTCAAAACAATAAATTTAAAATGCCCTCTAACAACTGTACTGTATTGTACAAGGAATATAATGTAATACAGTCAGGAAGGTGTATCAAAGAGCATGTGTATGTTATGTTCGAGGGGCCTATGATTTTGAAGACAGCCCAGAGTTAATATTTATCTGCCACTGGCAAAATGTATTTTCTTTGAATGTGGGTTTCAATGCTGTTTCAATGCATGCGAGTTTCAAGGGCAGAGAAGTTTTAATGTTGAGTCTATTTTCATTGTGAGACTGCATTACTTTGTTTAACAGATATGCATTAGGGTTTGTGCTGTAAAATGCAAAATAAAACTTTCAAATGAAATCTAAATCATTGCAGAAGTAAAGCAGTATGCACATTACAGTGTTTATGGTAAATGGGGCAAAATAATCAAGGAATGGGACATTGGAATGGCTGCAGGGGGGAGGCTCCATTCAACCATGATTTTGTGAGGGGGGTAGCAAACTCAGCCCCGGTTGAACTATACCTCTCAGTTGTCCATATATTTGCAGAATGAATAGATATTTGCTTCTTATTTTTGGTTTGCTCCTCATAAAATTTGTGGTTTTCTAGCAAATCATTTAGGAATGAAGTCACTAAATGACAGACATTGAGTTTCAGACGTCATAACCTTCAGAAAAATGCATGCTAATGCAAGACTGTCTTAAGTTTATACAAGAGCAATTTTTAGTAGTGTTTGTTCCCCCAATATATTTGGCCTTGTCCAGATTTCCTGCATTAAGAGGTTGAGAGGTACATGCAAATCACTTTGTAGATTAGGAATATCCAAACCTCTCAGTTGTCCCCAGTTTTGGCTCAAAATGTTGCTCTCCCCTAATAATCCCTCCTCTAAAATGGCAATTTTGGAAGATAATGTGGAGGGTTTACAATTATATATAACTGTAATGATCAGAGTTATAGATTACTTTTATTTCAGAAATGCATGTAGATGTTCTTATTTTGTTAGCTGCTCAAGTTAACAATGTTAATATTAAAAAGGTGTCCCTTTTTTGACAGGTTCCCAGCTGTATTGTGTGGCAACTTTATATTTTTGCATCACATTTTGGTCCGTTTTTCATAAAATTGTCGTTTTCTGGCAAATTAGTGGCAAGTCATTAAAGATTGAAGTTAGAAAATAATGGCAGACATTTGAGTTTCAGATTTTATACCCTTCAGAAAATTCGTACTAATGCAAGATCTACTACTGTTCTATTATCTAAGTTAATACGAGCAATATTTAAAAATTGGCCTTATTTTTGGGCTTGTGTCCCACTTCTAGTTCTATGTATGGCTTTGCCCAGATTTCTTGCTCTGAAGTTGAGAGGTATAAGTGTCAGAGCCATCACTGTCAACCAGAGACATTTCAAATTATGACATACTTATTGCACCCCACCCCCCATTGTAGTGGCTCTGGATGTGTCCAAGGAAGGCAAGGAGCAGTTATGCAGTGTAAGTGTGCAGAGTATTCCCCCATCCAAGGTAGATCACAAATACGACCATGGCTTTTCATCTGTCCATGATTTTGCAGAATGTTCTGGTTTTCTATCAGATTTTTATACTGTTGATTTATGCTTCTTATTATTCAGGAACTGCATGCTGTCACAGTGCCCTGTTACTCTGTTTAAGTAGCCATGGTTTAATGAACATCAGGCAAACTTGTCAGAGATTGTAAGATGCAAGTAAGCTTTAGTAAGCATACTGTTAAAGAATTACCAGCATTGAAAGCCTTTTCGTTGTTGCCATGCAGAGAATATTTACATAACTAGATAATGTATAAGCCTTGGGTATTGAAATGCATATGACAGTATTTGTAATAAAAGGACATGATTACAGTATTTTCAGAAGCTCATTACATTTTATTGGAGACCACTGTCTTATAGCAGTGTCTGTGTGTTAGTACACTTGTAGTTGGGTGGCTTTAATGGTATATGGTAAATAAGCATTGCTACCTTACTTAAAAGCCAAGCCCTGCAACAACTAGGTAAGCTCCACACTGAAGTCAAAACACAATAGCTCTGGTGGGTAAATGTACTCTCTAGTAATCAAAAAAGGCAAATGTTTGAAATAACTACAGCTTATGTGCAAAAACAATAGGTAGTGATGAAACAATGCTCTGCTAAAAATGCTTTAATGCTCCACATTGCTGAGCTGCAGATCACAGTTATTATCACTGGCTACCAGGATTTCACCCACTTCAGATCAAGCACGGTGCCGTTCAGTGCAACCTTCCCAGAACTAATTCAAGTCTGACCAGAATTATTTGGTGTGTGTGTATAAGAGGGAGGTAGCATACCCCTTGGCTGTCCAGGTTTTTGCAGAATGTCCAGATTTTTGCCCCATATTCCTACTAAAAAGGATTGAAGTCGCTAAATCATGAGACATTTCAGTTTTAGACGTCATATCATTTAGAAAAATGCATACTAACACAAATCCTGTTACTCTTGCAATTTTCTAAGTTTATGAGAGCCATATTTATAATCTCCCTATTTATTTTAGGCTTTGTCTAGATTTCTTGCACTAAGGTTGAGGCCTTGAGGGGTGTGGTATGTTTGTGTGTGAGAGAGAGAGAGAGAGACAGTGAAATGCTCAAGTTAGCGTTAGCAGGTGTAATTTATTTTCAAGTGCATTTTCAAGGAACTGTGAATTTTAAGGGAAGCGAAGTTTACTGCTGCTCATGCCAAGTCTATTTACAATGTGCAACTGTTTTGTTTAGCAAATGGTATCTCTATTGTGGTATAAAGTTTTAAAGCTATGTTAGTAGCACCACAAGTAGAATACTTGCATCTTAATGTAGAGGCTTGAGGTTCTATTCCTACAGCATGTACATTTGTATGCTGCAGTCCTGAGGATGTCCCTCCTTTGGATGAGATGCCTAATAACTATGAACCTGTTTTTCAGCTTGCCATCCATTTTCTATTGCAATATACCAGCTTACCATTTTTTTAATTTAACATAGGCAACTTATTCTTTGACGGCAGCAGGCACTGAATTTGTAGATGAAACACTGAAATATACAGTTGTTTTCTAGCAACAACCTCTCCATTAGTTTCAGATATCTTTAATGTGGAATTATTCAGATTACTTTTACTTTGGCAGAGATTGTGTGTATTGACTGATATTGGTGGATTGTAATGAGTGGCCTTTTATGGTTGAAATGTTCTGAATTGGACAGTTTGTCATTATTGGTTTGTATGTTTTGTTTCATTGCTTACTGGAAAAATGTTCAAAACTATAAATTTAAAACACACTCAAACAAGTGTTGCTGTATAATACAAGGGATATAATCCAATTATATATTATATATTATAATTAATACAATCAGGTAAATCAAATAACTTTTGCCTGGCCCTAACAGTGTGCAAGGAGCCTATTGCTTGAAAACAGTTCAAAGGTAAATAACCTGTCACTAGCCAGATGCATTTTCTTTGAATGTGGGTTTCAATGCTGTTTCATTGAATGTGAGTTTCAAAAGTAGAGAAGCTTTAATGCCAAGTCTGTTTTCATTGCAAGACTATTGCTTTGTTTAGGTTTAGTAAATGTCTATCAGTGTTTGGGCTATAATGTTTGAAATAAAAGTTGTAAATTAAATCCAACTGCCTGTAATCATTGTAGAACTAAAGCATAAAATAGTATGCACACAGAGATTTGAACAGTGTCTATGGCAAATGGGGAGAAATAGCCAAGTAATGGGACACTGGAATGGCTGTGTGGGTGGGGCTTGGGGTGGGTGGACTTGGGTGGGGCTGTGTTGGCAGGGGGCGGGGAGAGCTATGTGGGTGGGGCTGTGTTGGCAGGGGGTGGGGAGAGCTATGTGGGTGGGGCTCTGGGTTTGCACCCCCCTGCAAAAAATCCTGCGGGCTCCCTTGCCTGTGAGAATGTTGCATTGTTTGGAGTATTTTTAATAGGGGTCACAGACTGTAAGCACATTGTTTATGCTATGCCTTTTTGTTTTCACTTCATCCAGAATTCTGCCTAGACTTGGGGGGGGGGATTAAGAATTCCGCAGAATGCACTGATATCTTAATGCTTGCTAATGCAAACACTGTTCTGCTATCTGTTTATAGTGCTGTCTAACTGTCCTTGATATGCCTTGTTGCAATGACTTATTTTTATGGTCCATAGCTATTGTATTGAAAGTTTGGGAGTGTGGTTAGGGCCTGTGAGAATGTTGCAGTGTCCATTGTTTGCCTGGAGGTTTTTTTTTGTAATGGGGGGAGGGGGGTCACAGACTGTATAAGCACATTGGTAATTTTGTTTTCACTTTATCCAAAATTGTGCCGAGATGGGGGGGGGGGTAAGAATTCCACAGAATGTACTGATGCCTTTAATGCACACTGCTGCAAAAACTGCTCTGCTATCCAAGTTTTTTGGCTGACTGAATTAAGTTAACAGTTTTAGGAGGTTGATGGGGCATGTGAGAATTGTGTCAAGATGTTTTTGGTTTTTAGCCTGTTCTCTCTCAAAATGATTGCATAGCACAATGCGGACGGCTGAGGCTACTAACAGAAATGGACTTCTTGTTTCATACCCTCCACGTAATGCATGGTACATTCCTTGGATTTATGCTTTTGTACATGGATCCTGTGCTAAGAGGGGTTGTGGGAATGTCAGTCTCCCAGTCTATGTGCCACTTCTTCATCCCTCACAAATGAGGTTTTCTAGCAAATCCATGATTTCACTCCTTTGTTCAACCAATGATTTTGATTTGTTCAAGTCTGCTAAGAGATTGAGAGGTAGTGGGCATGTGTAGTCTGTATTGTACCGTAACATTTGTCTTGCCTCAGTTTGGTGTGTTCCCCTTCAAACTTGTGCCTCTCCTAGTCATTAGTTCTTTCAGACTTTAGTCTGAGAGCTTGTAATATCGATCTTTTGCATAATTTATGGCCTCTTCACATGTTTAGAGGGATGACAGGGGAAGAATTGTGTAGAAAAAGCTGAAGTTCACCTCTAGTGTTAGATATTTAACATGAAACTGTAACCTGGGCCTCTCATTACTTGTTTGTGCCTACCGGTTAGTCATTCTTCAGTCTTTCTGTCTGCGGTGCAATAGTGACTGTCAATGCAAGTCATTAAGCATTTTTAATAACAGTATGACAAAAGGACTCTGCATGTGTAGTAATTCTGCTTTACTTCCATTCCCAGTTAGAGATGAAGCGTAACATATTTGTCAGGAGCAGCGAAAAGAAAGGATCAGCAGCAGAGGAATGAGGATGCAAAGAGACAGGGTTCCATTATGGAGATATTCAGCAGCAGAGGAATGAGGATGCAAAGAGACAGGGTTCCATTATGGAGATATTCAGCAGCAGAGGAATGAGGATGCAAAGAGACAGGGTTCCATTATGGAGATATTCAGCAGCAGAGGAATGAGGATGCAAAGAGACAGGGTTCCATTATGGAGATATTCAGCAGCAGAGGAATGAGGATGTAAAGAGACAGGGTTCCATTATGGAGATATTCAGCAGCAGAGGAATGAGGATGCAAAGAGACAGGGTTCCATTATGGAGATATTCAGCAGCAGAGGAATGAGGATGCAAAGAGACAGGTTCCATTATGAAATTTTTCTGTGACTCATCGGAGAGGGGAGATTCAGGAAAAAGTCTGCCTTCAGGACAACACAATGGTTCTGCATTACAGTCTGACCACTGTGAGGCCAGCATCCTTTCACTAGAAAGTGACCACTCTCTTGCGGCCACACCACAGGCTACTTCCTGTGGACCTACAGCCATTACCATGGGTGAAAGCATGGCAGCAAATGCAGATTCACCTGAGGTGTTGCCTGGATCACCAGACTTTGATACAGAAGGAGCCCATACTTCCGTAGTGACAGATGTGGCCTATGACTTGCAGGGAGTGTCAGGTACATCTTTGGAGGATCTAGGGACTTGGCCAGACTTGATTAGGGATGAGTTTAGGGTAGCTGCCATTCAGCATGGGACCTGTGCAAGTGGTGTTACCACAGTTCCCAGTCAATGAGCAGAAAAGAAGATTTAATCTGAGAACTATTTCCATGTGCTGCCTAATGGAGCGAGAGCAAAACACACTTGGCTGACATATTCGGTCTCAAAGGACGCACTGTTTTGCTTTCCATGCAAATTGTTTGGACATTCTAACCATCATCTCAGGTCAGGTGGTTACAAAGCATGGAGAGAGATATCCAAAGCTTTACACAGCCATGACCGAGCGCCAGAGCATATGGCATGCATAATGAAGTGGAAGGAACTGGACAACAGAATAAAGAGTAGGCAGACTATGGATAAGAGACAAGCAGTGGTTGAAAAGGAGATAACTCACTGGCGTGGTGTGTTAGAACGCATTATTGCTGTTGTCCAGTACTTGGCAGAACAGAACATGGCATTCCATGGTACAACTGATGCCCTGGACACCTATGGCAATGGCAACTTCTTAGGTCAAGTGCAACTTTTGTCGCAGTTTAACCCTGTCATGGCTGAACATTTGCATCATATTCATAATAAAGAGATAATGGATCACTACTTGGGAAGGACATACAGAATGAAGTTATCCACCTGATTGCAAATGCTGTTTTAAGGATCATTGTAGGGAAGGTAAAGGACACTAGGTACTTTCTGTGATTCTTGATTGCATGCCAGACATCAGCAATCAAGAGCAAATGACTGTAGTAGTTCGGTATGTGGATATTTCACAGACTGCAGCCACAGTTGAACATTTTCTGGGATTTGTGCCTGTGAATGACACAACTGGGGCAGGACTGACAGAAGCTCTTCTTCAGACTCTTCAAAATCATCAACTGGACATTAATGACTGTCGAGGACAAGGATACGACAATGGCAGCAACATGAAGGGGAAATGCGCTGGACTGCAGGCCCGGATAAAACAGATGAATTTATGGGCTTTTTATGTGCTGTGTGCCTGCCATAATTTAAATCTTATAGTTAGTGATGGAGCACATTCATCAGTACAGGCAGTGTCATTCTTTGGATGTCTGCAGAACATTTACGTACTCTGTTCAGCATCAACAAGCCGATGGCAGATCTTAAAATGGCACACAAATGTCACTGTGAAGCCACTGTCGGAGACTCGCTGGGAATGCATGATAGACTCTGTCAAGGCAGTAAGATTTCAGTTGAAGGGAGTCATTGAGGCATTACAGGAGATAGGGCAAGCAGTACGTACAAATGATGCTGCAACATATCAAGCAAGAGGACTGTGCTCAGAACTTATGTCATGCCAGTTCATTGTATGTTTAGTGGTTTGGTATGATGTGCTGACAGAGGTAAATCGTGCAAGCAAAGTTCTGCAGAGTCCATCTGTTGATATTTTGACATGTCAAAGTGCTGGCATCCACTATGGACCTGCTAAAGAATTACAGAGAAATGGGATTTCAACATGTCATGGGCAAAGCCTCCAAGATAGTGGAAGAACTGGATGTTGGCATCACATTTCAAGAAAAGAGACGGAGGAAAGTAAAACGGTTCTTTGACTATGAAGGAGAAAATGAGACTGTACAGGATCCAGCAGTAAAATTACGTGTAGAGTTCTTCAATGTGCTGCTGGACACAACAATCCAATCGTTTACTGACCAGTTTCAGCAACTTTCCAAGTTTGATAAGGCCTTTGGATTTTTATTAAATATTAAACCCTTGAATGATGTTGCAGAAGACACACTGCTACAACACTGCAAGGCTCTGAAAGATCAACTGACTGACAGAATAAGTGGCCACTGTGATAGTGATGACTCTGACCTTGGACACGAACTTAAAAGCCTTTCTCGAATGATAATGAATCATCACCACTGACTGTGTTAAATTTCCTTATTCGCAACCACTTGCAAGACATATATATAAATACTTATGTTTCACTGCGCATTTATTTGACTGCACCCATTACAGTGGCTACTGCAGAACGCAGCTTTTCTAAGCTGAAACTCAAAGACATAACTGCGCTCATCAATGAGTCAGGAGAGACTTTCAGGCTTAGCTGTGCTCTCAGCTGAGCATGAAGTGGGACGAAGTGTTCTCAACTGAGCATGAAGTGGGACGAAGTGTATCACATGGCAGCCTCATTGAAGACTTTGTCCAGAAGAAAATTCGTAAGATCCCAGTAAAACTGTAGATTAGGTATGTGCTCATATTTCCTTTCCAGTAATCTTTTATAATGCTGTCAGGCAGTAATTTCAGGTAGTACTTTAGTGTGACTTGTATGCGGTATATTCACTTTTTGTTTGCGTACCTCCAACAGGTAGGACCATGAGGATGGAACTAGCAGGATGTTAGGCAAAGGCAGCTAGGAGCGGCTGGACTCATCGGGAGTGGCAGGACTTGTCGAGAGCAGAAGGACTCATGTGGAGCAGCAGGGTAATGGCAGGACTTGTCAGGATGGTAGGACAGTTGGGAGCAGCAGGACTCATCAGGGGCTAGGACAGAAGCGAAGGAAGAACAGACAAGTGGCAGCAGTCAGAAGCTGAAGAGGTAAATGCATATGGAAGATGCACCTTTTTCTCTCTGGGGTTGAGTCTGCCTGTGTCAGACTTACTAATCTCAATTACTCTCTTGTGCATGGGTTTGAGTCTGCCTCAGGCTCAGTAATCCCCATGTCTTTGTGTGTTTATTTGGGTTTGAGTCTGTCTGCCTCAGGCTCAGTAATCCCCATGGCTTTCTTTTGGGTTTGTTTGGGTTTGAGTCTGCCTCAGGCTCTGTAATCCCCATGGCTTTCCCTTGTATGTTGTCTGTAGTATTTTCTGTGTCCCATAGCTGTGTTGTGTGCATCTGTAGTGTGACTGTTCTGCATGTCAGTAATTGCGTGGGTATTAATGTTCAGTCTTGCTGTAGTGCAGTCTTTATCATGTGTGTGGGAGTCTGTGTGTGTGTGGGAGTCTGTGTGTGTGTGTGGGAGTCTGTGTGTGTGTGTGGGAGTCTGTGTGTGTGTGTGGGAGTCTGTGTGTGTGTGTGGGAGTCTGTGTGTGTGTGTGGGAGTCTGTGTGTGTGTGTGTGTGGAGTCTGTGTGTTTCTGTGTGTGTGTCTCTCTGTATGTGGGAGTCTGTGGCGAGTCTGTGTGTGTCTCTCTGTGTGTGGGAGTCTGTGCGTGTCTGTGTGTGTCTCTCTGTGTGTGGGAGTCTGTGCGTGTCTGTGTGTGTGGGAGTCTGTATGTGTCTGTGTGTGTCTCTCTGTGTGTGGGAGTCTGTGTCTCTCTGTGTGTGGGAGTCTGTGTCTCTGTGTGCGGGAGTGTGTGTCTCTCTGTGTGTGGGAGTCTGTGCGTGTCTCTCTGTGTGTGGGAATCTGTGCGTGTCTCTCTGTGTGTGGGAGTCTGTGCGTGTCTGTGTGTCTCTCTGTGTGTGGGAGTCTGTGCGTGTCTGTGTGTGTCTCTCTGTGTGTGTGAGTCTGTCTCTCTGTGTGTGGGAGTCTGTGTGTTTCTATGTGTGGGAGTCTGTGTGTGTCTCTGTGTGTGGGAGTCTGTGTGTGTCTTTCTGTGTGTGGGAGTCTGTGCATGTCTGTGTGTGGGAGTCTGTGCATGTCTGTGTGTGGGAGTCTGTGCGTCTGTGTGTCTCTGTGTGTGGGAGTCTGTATGTGTCTGTGTGTGTCTCTCTGTGTGCGGGAGTCTGTGTGTCTCTGTGTGTCTCTGTGTGTGTCTCTCTGTGTGTGGGAGTCTGTGCATGTCTGTGTGTGTCTCTCTGTGTGTGGGAGTCTGTGTCTCTCTTTGTGTGGGAGTCTGTGTCTCTCTGTGTGTGTCTCTCTGTGTGGGAGTCTGTGTCTCTCTGTGTGTGTGTCTCTCTGTGTGTGGGAGTCTGTGTCTCCGTGTGTGTGTGTCTCTCTGTGTGTGGGAGTCTGTGTCTCTGTCTGTGTACCTCTGTGGGACTGGCTACCTTGATGCGGTATAGAGGCTTGTCATAATTTAACAACATTGCTACTAAATGCCAGTCAGTGTGGGTGTCTTTGGGGAGTCAGTGTAGGTGTCTTTGTGTACCTCTTTGGGACTGGCTACCTTGATGCAGTACAGAGGCTTGTCATAATGTAACAACATTGCTACTAAATGCCAGCTGTAGCTTTTTCTCATGGCACAAAATCTGGACAAAGCCACAGATAATGGGGTTCCAGCCCCAAAGATCTGGGCAAATTTTAAATATTGCTCTTATAAAAGAATAAAAGGTCTTACCATGCATGTTCTGAAGTTAAACTGAAATGCCTGTCATTTAATGAATTCAGTCATCAATGATTTGCCACAAAAAAATCCAGAAAACTCTAAATTGAGGAACAGACCAAACAAGAGTCACATCTGGACATTCTTTGAAAATCTGGGCAGTTGAGTATGCAGTCAGTGTCTGCATCTGTGAGTGGCAACCTTGCTGTGGTACAGGGGTTTCATAATGTCACATTGGTACTCGATGCCAGTCAGTGTGTGCACCTGTAAGTTGCTACCTTGTCATGTTCACCTGTGAGTCACTACCTTGCTGTGGTACAGGGGTTTATCAGGATTGTAACATTGGCACTAAATGCTAGTCAGTGTGTGCGCACCTGTGAGTAGCTACCTTGCTGTTTTACAGGGGGTTGTCTTAATGCAACATTGGTATTAAGTGTCAGTCAATGTGTGTACCTGTGAATAGCTACCGTACTGTAGTACAGAAGTTTATCGTAATGTAACCTTGGTACTAAATGCCAGTCTGTGGCTTGGCACATCAATTCTTAATTCACTGAATGTAGTGACACTAGTGGTTAAATGGTGCTGGATGAGCTTGACAGGGTAGGAGGTGCAATGGCAATGTGGTCATGCTTGATGTTTTCTTGAGTAGGGCCCCCAACTTGAACCTTGCTGGGGGCCCCCAAAATGCTAGCACCGGCCCTGGGTAGCATTGTTGCCTCACAGCAAGAGGTTCTCCCGTTCGATTCTCAGCAAGTGTGCAAGGAGTGCCTTCTGTGTGGAGTCTGCATGTCCTCCCCGCAGGTTGAGTGGCATTCCGAAAAACATGCGTGAATGGGCGTGCCTTTGTTGAAGGTTGGGCGTTGAGCTGGCAACTCAGCACCGTGAAAATCTACTGCCAATCATTAGCAGACCGGAGTTCCGCTGTGGCGACCCCTAACTGGGAAAAGCCAAAAGCCAACAACAACATCTTCAGGTAAAGGCCTCCTGGTATTTATTTCTCTGCTTAAAACTTATGCAGCAGAGTGCATGTCATCTTTTAACTAATGCTTTCCTGTATTATGTACAATGATCTTTCATCTTTATCATCTTCCAGTGTTTTTGTTCTGAGAATGCATATAGGGTTGTTTCAAACACTCCTAACTATCTAATACCTCCTTGTTTTATTTCTTATCTTCTGTCTGGCATCCATTTCCCATATGGACAGAAGCCGTCAATATGAAAAGTATTAACCTAAATGACACCCCACCTATAGATCCTTAGCTACCTGCCTACTAACATTCCCCCCCTGTATGATACTTGTGACCCAAATGGTTTGGGGTGTGCAGCTAGGCTTGTAAGGGCCCTAGTGGTTGTTAGCCTAGTGACAACCTATGAATCTATTTATCACCCTTTGCTACTCTCATACCTTTCTTACTGAACAATCACACCTTACAGTAGCTCTTCAGTGCTGTCAAACATACTTTACTTTGGATTCTTTCCACCTTCATGCAAGCCACGGTTAAGCGCATACTATAATATTGAAACTCCTCTGAAGGCTATTGTAACAATGTATCCTTTCTGAAGTGTGGTCACAACTCTGCAGATGAAGTGTCGGCACAGCTCTCTGGTGGAAATCATTGCCACTTTTTTATGCTCTTTGTCAGACCTCTTTCTGTGGATCAGCAACATCCTGATGGCCCTCTCAGCTGCCTTTCTCAGAGTATGGCTAACATTATGTCTCCACGGTAGTGCTAAAATAGTTTTCAATTTGTTACCCCAAAACAAAATACTCATTATGCGTATCTATGACCCACTGCATAATTTAGCAGTTTTTGCTTAACTCTTAGTCATAGTTTGACAAGATAATTTTTCATTATTTTCACTTTGACTAATGTTTGTTTCATCTGTAGATACACACATTTCCCCTCTTAGACCTCACAATACAAAATCAATAAAGAAATGTGGACCTAGCATGGATGTCTGATGTGACCCAATGATCAAATGCATTTACACAGACTAATTACGTTGCACCTCTAAACCAGTTTATACCATCCTTTAACTGTGTATCCAGTCCCTGGGTAGCTTGTTTTGTGCATTTACATCTCATGAAGAAGAGTTCCAAAACTGAGCTACTATTCACAAAATTGATTTTCACTGCTGTTTTCCTGCCTGCCCTTTTTGTCAACCCTTAAAAATGTATCAAGATTAACAAAATGTCCCTGCTTTGAAACCATGTTGCATTCATTTCTGCTGTGTGCTTGATTGAAGATGTGTCATAGTCACTTCTATAATGCTTCCATCAATTTTCCTACCACTGAGGTTGGGCCAAATGTCCTTCACCTTAATTCTTTGATTAATTTGGTGGATTGTAAGCTGCTATGACTGTTGATAGCAATTTAGCTGGTTCTCATTTCACTGAAACACATTCACTGAAAGCATACCAAGGTAACAGGACAGATATAGATTAGCAAATGGATGTGACAAGCTATGTTCCCAGATATTACAAAAAAAGGTCCCAGGGTTACAGGGTGTTAACATAATTCAGTGAAATAGATTTTATGCAGTAATGTTCAGCAAAATGTACTTCAGTAAACTGTGATCCCTATAACTGACTGCTCCTTCCAAATAAGTTTGCATGTACTTTTCGCTAGCTACTTTCTTCTATCTATTACAATCCTGCATTCTGTTTCACTCAGTTCTATCACTTTTATTTTATTTTTTTTTTATTTTACATTTGTCTACCGGGATAGTCTGACTGGACACAGGTCCATTTTCAGCGGAGGCCTGGGGAGAAAAGCTCCACAGTAAGTAACAATTTTAAACAATATGATTAGCAATTATGAAGAAGCTATAATGAAAAAAAAGCTTGCTTTTTATCTCTTTAGTTCACTGTTCTGTCTTCTGTGCTATGAACAGGATATCTATATTATTGCCTTTAGCACTATGCAGATTTAATCTTGTTCTCCTTATTTCAGTCACAAAAATCTCTTTTAAAATTAATTTTCAGCTGCTACATTAAGTTTGCATTTCCCCCTGTAAATACATTTCATATATTGTCATAGTTCCTTGGAACATATGGTTATTTTTGTTTATTATGCAATGTCTTTTTCATTTCTAAATATTAAAACTGTCTGTGCATTTTTTTCCATATTTTTAACAAATCATTTGCATAGATGTTTTTATTTTATTGCTACACATCTGGCAATAGTTGCTCTGTGTTAGTTATTTCCTGAAATTCCACAATGTTTTATTTCATTCAGTTATTAACCATGTAGGATCACTAGCCCAATGTTGCTTTTTCACAGGAGCAAATCATGGGCTCTCTGTGATTAAGTGACTTGCATAGTTGCATACATGTAAAATAATTTCTACATACATAAAATCAATGATAATCTCCAATAAACACTGCAAACAGGAACACAAACTGGAACACCACTGATAGGACACAAAAAGCTTATTTTATTAATACGTTCTGGTACCTTGGCTTCTTGCCTTCTGTTGGAACATTTTAACATTACAAATGTGTCCCTAATATATATATATATATATATATATATATATATATATATATATATATATATATATATATATATGTATATATATGGGTCTACTTCAGAAGATCGGCAGACCATTTGATCGACATTCATTTGGTCGACAGCTCATTTGGTCAACAACCAGTATTCAAGGCACTAAACAGGGATTTGCCCCCCTCCCCAAAGTTGTGCGACCTTGGAGTTGATATATATAGTTAGGGGGTGTGAGGGGGCACAGCCCCCCACCTATTTTCATTTAAAAGCATGAAAATACAAGAAAAACTACACATCCTAAAAGGAAATAGGTGGGGGGCTGTGCCCTCCACACCCCCCAACTATATATAACAACTCCAGGGTCACACAACATTGGGGAGGGGGCAAATCCCTGTTAAGTGCCTTGAATACTGGTTGTCGACCAAATGAGCTGTCGACCAAATGAATTTCAATCAAATGGTCTGTCGATCTTCTGAAGCAGACCCATATATATATATATATATATATATATATATATATATATATATATATATATATATACACACACACACACACACACACACTGGGGTAGTGTTGTCGCCTCACAGTAAGACGTTGTGTCGTTCGATTCTCAGCTAAAGCGTCTTCTGTGTGGAGACATGCGTGAATGGGCATACCTTCGTTGAAGGTTGTGCGTCAGAGCTGGCAACTCGGTACGTAAAAATCTACTGCCAATCATTAGCGGACCGGAGTTCCGCTGTGGTGACCCCTAACCAGGTAAAGCCGAAAGACACAACAACAACAATACACACACACACATCTCATTTTCAATTAATCAATTAATTTCTTAAACAATTTAATAATTAAATAATTATCATGCTACTAAGCCAGAATTTAAAGTGAAATGTGCTTCAGTAAACAAGAAACAGACTAGCAGAAGTATGATGCTATGTAAAGTCTTACACTTTTAAATACATATTGCACTACCATTTCTACATCCAATAACAACTGGATGTTTAAAACAAATGTACATACATAAATAACACTGCATTTTGTAAAACCTTTTAAATACATCTGTTTTTTAAATGCGTCTATTTTTAAATGTTTCCTTTACTTTCTTCATGTTTTTTAATGACAGTGTTAAAAGAAATACAAATACAAGACACATGTTTTCAACATGTTATCAATGTGTTTATCATAAACACAATGTTAACTCATCCTTCCCCATTATGTATATACGTTTCTCTCCATAACCAGAAAATTAAATGAACCCATGACTATATATGTAGTCATATTACATCTGACTACACCCACTGCTATTAAACGATAGTAAAATCTTGTATTATTACATTACAATATTTAAAAATTTCCTTTATTATGCTAAATATTTATGTGTATAAATAATTTATATCCTAATACATACATTTTCCAATATAATAAACTATTACATGTTACTCATTTTATCTAGATATTCAAATTATTTTCCAAATTCATTCCATGAGGACATAACGTGTGGAAATTAATAATCATTCTACTCTCTAGTCTATTTAATTTTTTAAAGTTCCCACAATTATTGGTCATGCTATGATACTAAAGAATAAACTCTTATCTGACCCTTGATGTTTAGAGATAAAGTGCATGGCAATGGGACTGTCTAGCCTCTGTCTTCTCACATCACCCAAGTACTCCAAAATTTGTACTTTGGCCTTCCTGGTAGTTTGACCAATATACCAGGAAATTGGATCACAGTCGCAACCTATTATATAAATCACACCACAGCTGTTACAATTATAATATTCGCGGCCTTATACAATTTTCTATTAATCTTTCTGCCATCTAAATTTTTTACTCGATTACATACTGAACAGTTACCACAACTATAGGTTCCAACAGTTTTACCTATTACATCCAAATGTTTTGATTTTAAACCTTTTCCATTCAGCAGTTCTTTTACTTTTATACCTATCATAAGAAAACACTATGCATTTAGAAAACAGAGATCCAATGGAATTATCCTCACTAACAATTTCCCATGCTTGCCTAACAATTCTCTCTAAAATGGTAGGAAAATCAGAGTATCTTGTAACAAAAAATGTATCTTCTCCCTCTCCATCCTCTGTACCATGTTTGATTTTTCTTCCATTATAACTTCCACCAACCCTTACACAGTGTTTCTGTGATCTTATTCTTTGCTTTTTGCAATATTCTATCATCATACCCTCTGTTCTTTAGTCTAATATACAGCTCATTCAAATTTGTTTCCTTTCAATTAACTTCAGAGGTATTCATAAAGATTCTTTTAAATTCTCCATATGGTAATGACTCAATCAAATGAGGCGGGTGCATACTTGTAGCATGCAGGAAATTGTTAACAGCTGTGGGTTTTCTACATGGTTTGTGCTGTATCTTCTTGTCATTATTTACATAAAACGTGACATCCAAAAATGAAATGCTACAAGGAACAGAAGTTTACTAGCAGGTTACAGACTCACCTTGTCCTGTATTGTCAGACTGAATTTTGGACATGTGACTCAGTTCTCCCAATCCAATTGGGCCATTGGTTGTTTATATTCATCTGTGTGGGTCTAGCAATACTTGACACTCTTTAAATAGAGCTTAAAGGAGTACCGCACCCACAGACTCAAAAAACATGTTTAAAAACATTATGACATGACGTTTCCTACACTTTAACAGCACTCTGGGATTATTTACAGGATTTTAAATATTTTTATATGTAATTCCAGACTCTGACCACCTGGAGGCTGGCTTATTGATGTGGTTTGGATAAATCAGGTTGCCATTCAGTATCCCAGAAATCATTGTTTGGCTCAAAAATGTTACATCATGCAGGCCTCCGTTTGCCTAAAGTTCCTGTCATTTCACAGATGCTGCATGCGTACAAAGTACTGAGTAAAACAGAACAGTGTAAGTAACATTCCCTGCTGCTGAATGACTACTTAAAACAGAAACAGTGCAGATGCCACAGAACACACTCAAAGTGCTGTTTACAGCTGCCTTTTTTTCTAATTTAGTTTAAATGGCACTAATTTGTGAGACAATGAATTCCAGTCCATTTCCTTCTCCCCTTCCCCATAACACTTAGCTTCCCTAGCTGTCAAAATCCTGAGGGTAATCTGACCTGGTAATTCCATTGATTGGCAGATCTCAGCAGGGTGCTTGACTCATGCAATTTAATCTTTGCTCTAGCATTTCCTTTGTTAGAGGGGACTTTTTTTGCTGCACTATAGCCATGGCCTTACTTGACTGCATTCACATCCAGTAAGGTCTTGCATCAAGGAGCTAAAGAATAAAACATTTATACTATTAACCAGTTTAGATCTTTATTAATTTAAGTGTTAAGGTATCACTTCATGCCTCCACCTTGTTAAAAATTGAGATTTACATGTGCAAAGTGTGTTGGTATGCAGTGTTTGCCTTCATATGTTTTTACTCCACTGGTTGGTTTGCAAAAAAATCCTTTTGCAGTGTCCCTGGATTTGTCTTTGTACATACAAACCACATTGCTATATTTTCCCCTTCCTTTTTCTTGTGTCCATGAGTCACTTATAACAAAGTACATTTTTTATTGATTTTTTTTTTTTTAAATAAAGGACATCAAGGTTAATTTACCTTGAATCAGATAATGGATGCCACTGCAAAGAATCACTGTTGAAATATTTGTGCATGGACAAAATCCCTTACTAAATCTATTTGCCAGCCTCCAGTTCAATTGATGCTATGGCTTTAATATACTGGTGTGTTTGCTCATGCCTTCCAAATATCTCCACCATTATATACCAGTTTTGCAGTGTAGTAACCACCTGACATGCCCATACACCTTTAGCCATCAATATGCAGCTACTCCTGTTCATGTGAGTATGTGAATTCATTTTCAGACTTAAGGTGTGGAAGCTGCACTGAATAATTCTAGGTGCTTGTTCAGGTTTCACATGGTGCTTGCTTAGAGCTACTCTCATGTTAAGCCACTATGAATATGTTGCACTGCCACCTCTGATACCAGGGTAATGTTTTAATCTTTCTATTCCTGCACTGCACACTAGCAGTATCTGGTGCAAATACAACAGAGAAGTATGCAAGCGATACACCACCTAAGCATCATTTGCCGTGCAGAATGTACAAGTATGCATACCAAATTTCTGTGTTTCCAAACATCGGTGTTACTACACTACTACTGAATAAAATGAACATATTGAAATGTAACATGACCTGTTACCAGATGTAATTAAGATTTTTTCCTGTATAAACAATTTTCCATGATTCTCTGGCTGTTTGATTTGATTCACTTTACTGGCTACCTGTAGAGGTGTGCTCTTTCTTAGCAAGTTGCAGTAAATATTTTGTTATCCGGTTGTTTACCTGGTTAGTTTGACTGGGCACACTATGAACGTTTCCAGCGGCATCCCGGGGTAAAAGCTCAAAATGGTGCCATCTCAATGGTCTGACCTTGTACTGTAGTCCCTTAACTGCTGCCTTGCATATCTTGCATAAGGCAGATCTGAATTATCCATTGCAATGTCCAATTCAGTGTTTCATCTACAGATTGTGTGCCTACTGCTTTTGACGAATGCATTGCCTAGGTTACAGTAAATAAATAACATTGCAATAGGGAATGGATGGCAAACCAAAGAAACTAAGACAGTCATGACTACGGCACCCAACATTAGAGTACAACTTACGATTTCCTATCCATCTACAGGATGTGGTAGTAGAACCCACAGCCATATGCATAAAAAGCAAATATACTCACTGATGTGCTGCTACCACTGCTTTCAAGTGCTGCAGCACAATCATCGATGATCAAATGCTAAACAAAACAATTACACATTGAAAACAGATTTCACATCAAGACAGTGACAAAAATAATGGCAATGCAAATACAATCAGAAGGAATTCAGAAGAAACTGCACAACCTACAAGTTCTGTAGAGAATACAGAAACATCGGATTTGTGACATTACACAGACATGGTTTAAAGCCACAGAATGTACTCTGTCAGTGCAAGGCTAAATTGCCTTGCACACATGTAGACCATGAGGCACAAGAGAATGGGACACAAGGTGGAAATGTGTCTCAGTCTTGATTAGCAGCAAGTATTCTTCAATATTTTTCAAACCGGATGACACCCAGGCATTTACCCACATGCAAATAACTGGAGAGTGTCCCTTACCATATCTGAGCAAGCTACAGGTCATCATCTGTGACAAGAAATCACAGCTCAATATAGGAATGGATGCTAATTATCATCTGCTGTTAAAATCAAGTAAAAACACTAGCACCCTATGCAAACATTCAGAGTAAGTTTTGCAAGGATCTGCCAATGCACACATGATAATATGCTGATTATTAGTCAGAAAATCAAATGTAATGTTTTTAGGCACCCCATAATAGCTTGGTAAAACTCTGCACCTGACAATAACTGACACATCAGGCAATATGCTGCCTGTAGTAACAGAGCAAAAAAATATCCAGGATCACATTGGACCCTACTCTCTTATTAACAAACCATACAGATAATATTAGTGGAACCTTAAATAACTAAATTTATGCTACAAGCTCTCATACCTTCTCGCCTCCAGCATGTGCACAACCAAAGCTATAAACATACTTATCCCAAAAACTGAGCATAGGCTCCCTTTAATAGCTCTTCACTCTACCACAAATACAAATAACACTTGTACTGTTACTTTTACAAAGATCTGTAGATTTGAATTACTTGCAGAACCAAATATACATCTTTGCTATTTCCTCCAATGCTTCAAGTAGCTACCCATCAATGAAAGAACAACCTTTCTACTTGGTTCAAAGATACAGAAATTATTAAAATGGGACTTTGTCTACCTCTAAAATCCAAACTACATATTAACCAAACTCTTATCTGAGGGACAGTCAAGAAGATGGCTTAATACTTATCAGACCATGTTTCAAGACAACCACAGGAAAACATGCATTCTCAAAGCTGGATTCAGCAGGCTGGTATAATCTCCCAGGAGTAGCTAGGGAGCAAAGCAATCTGGAAGCATTCAAAACTAAATTAATAGAACTGCTGTGGGATACCAGATGCCTGTGCTATTGTGACAATGGCTGGTCAGATCTTGATGTTGGACTGAATGGCTAGCCATTGTATACCATGCCTATGCCAAAACACACTTGCACTATGACTATAGCATTGATATATGTATGGTAAATAAAGCCATCCTGAGGGAAAGCACTTTGGATGACATTATCATTATGTTGAATGGTGCTACTGTTTTTAGCAAAATGGATGTGAAGGCAGGTTACTACCAAATGGAGGTGAATCCTAAGAACAGAATAACAAATACATTTTTAATCACAAAGGTCTTAGAAGATACAGGAGTTTAATTTGGGTTGTAAGATCGGTTGCAGAAATTTTCAGATGTATAATATATTTTATCCCAGGCATTCTGAATGTTAACATTTTCTTTGACAATGCAGCCTGTGGCAAAACACAGAAACAATGATTCTATAAACCAAGTTTTACAAATATGCAAATAATTTTGACATTAAACTGAAATGCAATTTAATACATAATTTCTCGAGTTTTATGGTAATATATGTTCAAGGAAGGAAGGGTCACCAAATCTAAATAAAGTTAAGGCAATATACAACATGTCACCATACTGAAACGCAAAAGTAGTAAGATGTTTCCCAGGCATGGTAAATTACAATCCCTTGTATGGGTAGCTCTTTAAATGATAACTGCCTTTCTAAGGGTTTTAAGATTAGTAATTTAAAAAGTGTTAGTATGCCGTGGTGGTACAGCGGTAGCATTGTTACCTCACAGCAAGAGGTTCTCCTGTTCGATTCTCGGCTTGGCTTAGGAGTGCCTTCTGTGTGGAGTCTGTATGTCCTTCCCACGGTTGGGTAGCATTCGAAAGACATGCATGTGTAAATGGGTGTGCCTTTGTTGAAGGTTGGGCATCGAGCTGGCACCTCAGTGTTTCGTAAAAATCTACTGCCAATCATTAGTGGACCGGAGTTCCGCTGTGGCGACCCCTCACCGGGAAAAAGCCGAAAGACAAACAACAACATGTAAATAAAAAGTGTTAATATGGTGCGTTTTATTTTTTATGAACAGTAGTTTCTCACTTTACTGATTGCTCTCTCATACATACATGCAGGCACTTCAAAAGTCATACACACACTCTCCATGCATTCCTTTACTGATCGCTCTCTCATACACACACGCAGGCACTTTTACATTCATACACACACTCTCCATGCATTGCTTTACTGTTCACTCTCTCACACACACGCAGGCACTCCTACATTCATACACACACACTTCATTCTCTCTCCATGCACATGCAATCACTGCCCAAACAACACAAGAATCAAACCCACTACCCTTATGTCTGCAAAGAGACATATTTTAGATAAAAATTCGTAGGTGGCAAGTAACCAATGGGAGAAGCACAGCAACATAATCAAGTGTTTGTCTGTGTGAGCGTGCAATTACGATCTAACAAGCCATTACTTTACACTCGCTAAGCTGTTTAGCGAGTATAAAATAAGAAAAAAAAGTAAGCAGCTAAGCGAGTGTAAAATAATGGCTTGGAAGTTCGTGATCGCACAATCATGCACACACAAAACTTCAGACCTCACAGGGCCATAAAGAAAAACAGTTGCTATTGGCAACCAAGACCACATGGAACAGCTGGCAAAGGAACGCCACAGGAAAGGAAATTACATAAAAAAAAAAAAAGTAGTACAGGGCATTAAAGGAGTAAAACAGTGCTAATCTGCAGATTGAAGTGGGACTAATGCCTCAGACAACGGACAGCAAGTTTTTTCATTACACCTTCTCACTGAACAGATTACAAGACGGCACAACCACTACCCATATTGAACAGGAAAGAAGACAACTTTATAGTAATAATTGCCACTGGCAACCAACACCATGTGGAGCAGTTGGAATGCTGCAGCAAAGGCAAATAAATATAAAAAAGTACAGTACTAAAGTGCCACAGTTCAATACCAAGTACATACATGTATCCACAACAGTTGTTTGGTCAGCAGGACCCAAGCAAGCAATGTTTAAACATTTTTGGATGCACGTGTGAACTTATGCAGCACAGCGACTGAAAAGCCAGGAGAAATGAAGATGCCACATTAAAGAGATACTGATACTTTGCTGTCAAACAATGTATTTCTACAAAAAATGTCATACTCACTAGTATAAATCCATGAGGGAAGCTGATGCAGAAAGAGACTCACACAAGGTTCCAATAGGGAAATACAGCGTACTGGAAACACAATGCCAAAAAGAAGTACCCTACCTCCTGCACTTGTATTTGAGCACTCAGGCTGGGGGAAGGACAAGGGAGCCATGACATCACAGAATGGGTGGGTCTTATTATTTTAGTTAGAATCAGATGATGGCTGTGGTGATGTCACTTTGGGGGAGGGAACTGATTAAAAAAAAAAAGTACCTGCACTGCCTGGCCTCGATGTCAGTAATTGGGCGACTCCAACAAGCTTTATTCAAACATGAGAGAATCATTTTGTAAGTTACAGAAGTAAGGGAAATTATAAAAATTGTAAATGCTTTATTGTTGTTGCTTTACAGAGGACAATGTAAATAGGGAGGAAAAGGGTCGTGAAGTTTAGGAATACATTAGAGAAACCTGTTGTACTCCTTTAAGTAACTGTGAAGCTCTTAGCTGTAATATATTTATGGATCCTTTCTTATTTCTGATCACCCTAACTATAATTTGTTATCCATGTCTTTTATTTGGAATGGCTATTTTTTGCTCAGTCTTTGTTATTATAGAGAATATATATATATATATATATATATATATATATATATATATATATATATATATATATAGTTGTAATCTAGCAGCTGTATATTCAGTAACTTCTATTTAATATCATACTGTCTCTGATTTTGAGTCACTTCATTGACACACATAGCTAAATAGCTGAACCTTGATGCAGTGTAGGAATAAAAAAAACAGGATCTTTCAAAAATCGCAGTGCTGATTAAAAAAAATTTAAGAATAACATGCTTACATTTTCTTTCATATATTACAGTTAAACATTTGATCATATTATTGTAAGGTGCCTGGAATGTGGGTAAAATGTTTGGATTTATCTTTCGTATGCCATCTTCCAAGGCTAATAATAACAAAAGGACAAGTCCCAAACGCAGTAGAGTCCACACATCACGTTTAATAAAATCCTCACAATAAATAACTTGAAGCGCTTTTTGTCTGCCAACAAAGCAGACTTCTTCAGAAGTAATTAATGCACAAAATAAATCATTTAAAAAGTCACTAGCACCAAAAACGTGGGATAGTTAAATCATTAACTATTTAAAGATACATTGACTTAAAAACGAAACTTGAAAACAGAACAAAGCATAACTAATAATTTTTAAAAATATATTACTTTTTAAATCAAAATCTGAAAATCATAAATAAAAAACTAACTCTCATTTTAATAATGAAGGTGTAAGAGCCATTTCTACATAAAGCAAGACCTTAGAGCAGGCCTTTTACCTCTGCAAACTCTTCAATTTAAGAATACTACTAATACCTTCCAAGGCTGTTCCTTGTGTATCACATTCTTGCCCTTGTACATGTTACCTTTTGTACCATGTATTTTCCTCCTGCACCAAGATTAAAGCATATCTTCCCCTTTAACTTTCCATGCTGTGTATCCACTCAGAGACTTTGAAGCCTTTTCCTTACCCTTCTGTCATGTATTACTGGAAGATTCTAGTGTTCAGTGTCTAAAACACATAGAGGATCTAAGTACACCTATGGTTATGTGATCATGACTCTTGTTCTAAGGTATCTTTATTTTGTAACTTTCTAATCTATTTCTGATCTATTATGTCTCTTCTGATGCACTGACTGGTGAGTGCTCTTCATTGCCCTTTCTGCAATCTGAACGTATCCATGCTTACCACATAGCTCACTATCTGCTGTTCTTCACCTTCTTTGCTGCTTTCTTGTCATTTTGTAATTTTCTTCTTTGTGTCATCTGAAGGGCTAAACCTTCTATAATCTTGGCCTATGTTGTCCTGGATGCATTATCCTGGCCTAAGTGTGTGTGTGTCTTTGTGTCTGTGTGTGTGTGTGTGTGTGTGTGTGTGTGTGTGTGTGTGTGTGTATGTGAAGATTCTGTCATACCTCTAAACCCCCCTAGACAAGCAATCAAACCCTGCAATACTGGGGGAAAAACTAGTTAGTGGGAAAATTTAACTATTGATGTAAATTCACTTAAAAAGATAATAGTACAGCAGTTTTGCAGCATGAATGATTTATGGTCAGGAGGATCAATAGACATGATGCATTATCCTGGCCTAAGTGAGTGTGTGCATGCATGTATGTGTGCTTGTGTGTGTACGTTTGTAAGAGCATAACTGCAGTTGTAATTTAACTACTATAGAGCTTGCTGTCCTGGGCATTTGTATAGGTTGGTCACAGACCTAATGTGATGCTCTTGCCATAAAAGCTGTTCTTGGTTGTTGATGTGTTTCACAGGCAGTCTGTCTTGCCTGATGTCAAACTTTAAACAGGGTGACCTCCTCCAGATTTATATTAATTTTGGGAAACCCAAGGGAGTATGGGAACTTTTACATCCACCTGAGCTACCACCAGCTCAAGCAGATGGAACTTCAGTTTAACATCTCATTTGATGCACAGCACACCAAAGTATGTAGTACCCCCTTATGTTGCACTGCAGATTCCACAATTTTCTACCTATTGTGGGAATAGAACTCACAGCCTTCTGCATCAAAGACACAAGTGTACAATCTGCTGTGCCATTGACACTGCTTCAAAAGACTACAAATAGACATATTCTACACAGCACCCCTCACTGTGTGGGATGGCTCTGGCCTGTGGTATACAGCATGAAGTACAAAATATAATTTCTGGTTGCCTTCCTGTAGGAAGCAAAACCATAGACTCACTTAAACAGGACACAGGCACTCTTAGATTTACAAATGTGATGTTGCTATGTACAGATACCCCAGTATTTTAACCTCTAAATCACAGGAATGCTTAACTGACAATGGACACATAGCAGCGTTACCTGTACTAAACTTACTTTTTTGTTAGAAACAGCTTGGATCATTGAATGACAGAAGCTAAATCAGCTGATTCATTTATTGAATCCTTCTTGCAGAATCTTGTTTTTACAGAGGTCTCCAGCACACATGGGACTGGGGGGAAGATTCCCCTCTACTGTGTCCACTTCTGGTGACCAAAGGACTTACTGAGTTGCTCTTCAGCAGATGTTCTTTTAGTCATCAAAACTAGATAATCAAAGAAAGACACTTTCAGTTGTTTGATATGGTTACTTGTTACTTCCATCCTGCTACTATTATACTTTTTCATGAATCCTGATATATCTGATTGTTATACATTTATGTGTTTGCTTCTTTGTCATAAAAGTAATAAAATACGATCTGAAAAAAAAAAAAAACTTTAGTAGGTCACTGTACCCACAAGCCATCTTGTATCTCCTTAACTTGTTATGCATTTTCCTGATCTCTGCTGTACCCAAATAACTTGCCTTTTCTTAAGGACTTTGGAAAACTATTTCTCTCTTTCTAAAAATTTTGCCTAACACAACCTAACCCCTGCATTTATGTCACAAACACCTACCCACTTCTTGCAAGCCTATAGGGGTATAATATAATCAAGGAGTATAGGGTAACAGCAGTAGCACTGTCAAACAAGTACTGACAGTTAATGGTGCTGTTTTGCTGATCTTTGTCTTCATTTCCAAATAATGGACTGGACCCAGTCCTTGTCTTTTGCTTCTTAATGGATGAAATAGATCCATTACATGACTGACTAACCCATTAGACTACTTCATCTGTTATCCCATCATAGATTAATGAAACGGCTATCAGCATATGAAGATCGCATCAGCTGTCACCCAGATCAAGCCATTAAAGAATCAATGACCCGTCTGCAAATTTAGAGTCTTCTGACAGTGTGTTGTCTCACAATAAATAATAAAAAAATGATCGCATCCTGCTCTACATAGTTTTGAACATATGTCCTCTGTGACAGTGTCAGATTTCTACTAATTTCATATCACTTAGCATCCAACAAAGCTGGTATAGTTTGAAAATTGGAAGCCATCTTGGACACCTGAAGTGAAACTAACTGCAGTTTTATACTAAAATAGCCTCCAATGAAAATTGGCTTCATTCCAAGTCAGACTTTCCCAGTTAACAAATATTAAATAAATAAATAATTAATAATAAAATAACCTCCCCACTATTTTACTAATGAGCTATTTGTGATGCTGACTTCACTTAGCATAATGATGCCAACTATCCTCCTCAAAACAGTACAAATATTCACAGTAAGTCATATCAGACAAAGCTCCCTGACAATAGAAAATCTATTATTAAGCAGTACATCCTGCTCTAATTATTAGTGATTACATTGTAAACATGGCTGTAGATTCATTTTTGGTAGGCACCCTCTCTCAAAATCGTTCTGATTATATTTCATTCCTCTGTCTTCATAGTGGGTTTACTCATGTGTCATTTGGTTTAGTTTACACATGACCAAATCACCTAAAGCCTCGGTCTCCAGTCCATGTTCTCCTAACTAGAGGAAACTGTGCACCAAAGTTGATGCAAATGGGGATTGGTTTACACAGCTCTCTCCCTGATATGCTCCTCCAACAGTCTGTGCTGCTGCCCATGACTTCTTTATTTTTGAGTGCATTCTGTTGGCATAAGTCTCAAGTTCAAATGGTAGGCTGGGTTTGAACCCAGTACCTTCTATCTTTGATGTGGAAAAATGAACCCAGTACTGTCCATCCTTGAAACACCGAGCATGTTTCTGGTTGGAGCTCCAGTCAGAGAGAATAGTAGAACATGAATAAAGTACCTTCCTTCCTTGATGTGCAAACACCAAAAAAAAAAAAAAAAAAAAAGGCAACATTCACAAAGATAGTGAGTGAAGATCAGGCTTGAACCTGGAACGTGTGTCTGTGAGGCAAAGCCCTTATCCAATATACCACTCATAGCTGGACTTAGGCATAGGCCAACTAGGCAGCCGCCTACGGTGCCGCTATAGCAGGGGCGCTTTTCCAGTATTTATTTGGTGTAGGTAGACCAGGATGGGGGCACCTGGGTGGTGTGGGGGTGCGCCGTGGAGCCCTTTTGCCTAGGGCACCAGCTGACCTAAGGCCGCTGCTGTGTCCTCCCACTGACTCAAAGAGGGGTTCCCAGTGAGAGTGGATGTGTATCAGTGTTCATCTCTGAGTCCACTCCTGTTCATACTGGTTGGCACATAGTTGCCCCCTAATATGCAAGCAGCACTTGAGCCTGCTCAGCAGATATTTCAAAGTATCTTCCAGGCTCAGTCTGCTGATACCCAGCCCAAGAAAGAGCTGATTGTTGTGATATGTGGCATTCATGGATATGTGACCTAGTACTACCAGCAGTTTGTGAAGACATGGAGTCCAGGGAATCTGTAAGGATTGGTCTTATGAAGTCTACCTCCATGTGGAAGCTTTCCAGTGCCACCATCACTGCACAGACTAGCCAGGGTGGCTATATATATATATATATATATATATATATATATATATATATCTATAATCTATGGGGCCATCATAGGATATACAGTCCATACAGTCCTTTTCTTCTGGAACTGTGCAATACTCCTCCTCCCCTTATCTTGGGTGGCAACAACACTCGGCTTACATATGCAGACCACTTCACCAGTGGACTCTATATAGGTATTTGACTGACAGTTGCATACCATTCCTGCCATAGGAGGTCTAAAGTCCTACTGCAACAAGGCAGTGGAGGGTACCCAGGTCAAAGTAATATGTTGCTACTCTAAGCCCATTGCAAGAAGCGGTTATTTCTGACACAGAGTACTTGTCACTTTGAGACCCCTATTTATATCTGCTGCAGCATGCCCCTCTCACCCAGTGCATGTGAACAAGCATGTGTCATTGCTTCCCTTGGCATATATACACATAAGGATGACAGTGACTCACTCCACCCTTCCTCATGTGTGGTATGGGTTGGAAGGTCTGATGCACAGTACTACCTGACCAATAACTGATCAGCACAACCTGATATCAACACTAAATGCATCATAGCCCCAAGGTAAATTTCACAAGCTCAATGGTGCATTTCTCTGCTTTGCTGCTATTAAAAATGAATTGAAACAGATGTTCTGGCTCAAAGTTGAACAAGTCAGGTGGCCCAGGCTAATTAGATGGATTATAAAGATAAAGAAAGGGCTAATAAAGAAAGGATTAATTTATGAGATGTGCTATGTAACTTGCTGTTCTTTGACTAAGCATTGTTGATCTCTGTCTGCATTTGATTTTTCCCACCCACCTGCCCTATTCCTGTTGTGCTTTTAAACTTGGTGGCTTTTGAGTAGCCCACCCCTACTCTAAATCTGACTTTGGACACTCAACCCAGTCTTATCTCATCAACTCCGTCTGCTAAGCACTGAGAGTTGAACTGGGAAGCCCCCCCACCCCAGTCTCTTAAACTTAAATTATCTTCTGTTTCCTACCTTCCCACTTATGAAAAAAATAAGTAAATCAACAGTTGTACTTTATTCGACTGATTTTACTGTATATATGTTTATTTGTACTTTATTTAGTTTTTTACTGCACATTCTTAAAGTGTTCAGTTGCATTAAATTTGCTGCATTTATTACTGCTTGTTAGTAGTCTGATTACACTGTAACTGTCATTCTAAGCTGCTTAGTTCTGATTTAAGCAGTTGGCTTCAAACTAGTTATCTTACATTAGAAAGGTTTGTGGTGTACACTCTTGTGGCAGGAGAGGTAGATTATGCCCTACTGAGTTGGGAATTGCTGGTTGAAGGATTATTGTCTGTCTGTTCTAAAGTATATTTGTTCTGGTTTAAACACTTTGACTCTGAACCAGTTATTTTACGTTAAGAAGGTTTGAGGTCTACACTCTTGTAGAAGGTGGGGGTAGCCTCTACCCTTCTGAGCTGAGAATTGCTGCTGAAGGCTTAGTGTGTCTGTTATTCTAAGTGTCTTTGTTCTAGTTTAAGCACTTGTGCTCAAAACCAGTTATTTTATATTAGAAAGGTTTGTTGGGTAAAGTCTTGTGGTACGAGATGCTAGCCTACACCCTTCTGAGCTAGGAATTGCCTTTATTTGACTGGCGAGAGGGCTAGCTTTTTTAAAATTTGAATCTCTCTGCCTGAAGCATTTGGTGGCCACACTACTTGAGAAGAGGAGTGTTGCTGGTTACTGCTAAACTCTACAGAAGCTAAGACTTGCATTACCATATCCACTATTTCAGCACTTGTTTTTGCCGCATTAATTGAGTGTTTCTGTGTTGAATATCTGCATTTTTGACCTCCTTTATATTCTTTAGTTAAAACTGCCTTGGTTCCACTTTATTGAGAGTAGAGGAGACCCGAGTCATTTTCTGGCCTGGGATCATGTAAAGGAAAGACGTGTGTGCTGTTTTTGATTGACCACAAGGCATTGCTTGTGTTTCTTTTATCAAATCATCTCTGCAATTTAAACGTCACAGTTGTACAATCAGGCAAATGTCAAGTTGGGGCCACCAGACACTTCCAGTATAAGTATCATCCTGTCAATACCACACCTCCTAAGAAACCTTTTAGTTTGTGCTGCAAACCTTTAGGAGTAGTACGCACAGACAGACCTTAGCTACAAGCGGTTACATTACAACAGGCCTACATACCACACTTTGTTGACCTGTCTAACAAAGGGACACTTACAGTTACTGGCATTTAGTTGCAACAATGATACATTAGAACAACTATATGTACATGTCTGGACTTAAATGAAATGATGACTAGGCCTACCCCCCCCCCCCCGCGCGCACACTCTCCAGTCCTCTCCTCTGATCCACACCCCCCCCCTTTTGGGCTCCCTATACCATGCATATTACTTTTTTTCTTTCTTTTCTCACATTTTGCCTTACTCTCAGTTTTTTCAAGAAGCCATACCTTTCTATATGCTCTGAAGTGCATTTTAAAGGCTTTTCTTCTTTTTACACAACCTTTTCATCCAATAATGGCTTGAACAAAAATTAAGGAAAGAAATTCACTGTTGCTGTTCAGTTTTAGTTTTCTTTGCATTATTTCAGTCCTCTTTCTGACCAAGACAGCACAGTAATAACCATTTGGGAAATAACTCAATTAAGCTGGTGTCCCCAAAGCCATAGGGGTTATATACGTGCCCTGGGATGCATTTTAGAGCATTTTCTCAGCATTTTACTCCAATGGTGGCCTAAACAAAAAACATGAAAAAGAAAAGAATTTCAGTCTAATTTTTTCTTTCAAGGAAGGCATAAGTTGTGCCCAAGACTTAATGTTCAAAGCTGGCAAAATGTTAACTCACAATAAACTAACAAGCCAGTTGTGGAAATACATAGGTCTTATCTGGGAATACTGCCTCCTTCCCTAACCCCCCCCCCCACAAAAGACAGTCACTGCCTATACAGCCCTCTGGTGTTAGACTCGGATGAAAGCAGAGGTTTAAATTGCCTTAGCCATATATTTCAAGTGACTGCTGATATATGTATGCATAGCATGCTTCCTCACCCCAACCCTCAAAGTCAGCCCCATGTATATGTCCCTGATGTGTGATTGTGAGAATGATTTCAGTAATATATTCTAATTTGTTGCTCTTAGACAGTACACCACCTTTGCACAAGCTATAGTAACCTTCTTTTTACACCTCTGAGGTCTGTGAGAAAAGTAAATAAACAATGACCACACTGCCCTCGGCTCAAACACAAGCTATAATGACCATGTGCACACCTCTAAGGTTTGACTGTGATGAAAATTAAAGTTGTAATAACCACACAATCCCTGGACCCCCATAACCCACAGCAGCTTTCTGTACACACACATTTGAGCAGGGCTAGTTTTAGAGTGGGTGTGGTTGAAACCAGAGGCTATTATCAGTTTTACCCTAAAAGGGTCATATCTCAGCATTGTTCAGGTTAAACAGCTCAATCAGAAAACTGATACATTTTTTTGTCCTCATTTTTCTTCAATCAGCAATAGCTTTTGTGGGGGTCCCACAGAGTCAAGGATGATTAAGGGAGTCCCCAGTATCCATTTATACAGTCTGTTGAGTGGGGGCCACCAGACTCCAAGAAGATCTAAGTATCTGAATGTTCTGTGATAAATCGTATGTCTTACTTTTGAAATATAATTACTTGTTAAGTACATTTTTTACTGATATCCAGAAGAATAATGTCTGTGTCCCGGCATTATTGGGTAAATGCACATACAAAAATCAGTGACATTTTTTACACACACACAAGCATAAGCCATAACCATCCTAGTTTTGTAGTTATTTCAGCAAATAGCAATATATTGTGCAACACTGGTACTGCCACACCAGATCAGTGACTGCTGTTTAGCAGTCGTCAAATAGTAGCAGGGGTAAGTCACTTATTTACATCCTTGAGCAGTGATGCATACATGTCGCTGTCCCTGATTTCACAGACCTTCCCTGATTTTGTTCATACATTTGTTTTCTCCTTCGCAAAAAGTTTGATTTGCTGGTAAATCATTCAGGATTACAAACAGGCAATCAATCCAGACATTTGAGTTTTATACTTATGGTCCAAAAATACAACTTGATGCAAAAGGTGTTATTCTACTAACTTTTTAAGTGCATTAGAGTAATATTTAAAATGTAGTCCTGATTCTGAGCCTTTATTCTATTATTTTTGGGATTGCACTGAATTCTTAAGTAAAGGAATTGAGAGTTATACTACCTGGTGTAATGCTTGTATTTATAAAAATCCCTGAAAACCATCCCTGATTATCACAAGTATCAGCTGTTCTTAAAATCCAAAATTTGCACCAAGATAAATCACTCTGGGCTGCTGATCTTTCTAGTGCATACCCTGCTTATGTTCATCATCATCTTCATCCTAACAGGGTCATATCACAGCTCTGTTCAGGATAAAGAGCATAAGTAGTAAATTAATAAATATTTTCTTCATTTTTCCCCAACCTACAGCAGATTTTGTGGGGCCCCCACACAGTCAAGGATGATTAATGGGGGCCCCCTGCAGCCACAGGTATAGAAAGTGGAGAAAATGTAAAACAGCAGGATTTAACTAAACCATCGACATTATGTCAGTGGTAAAATATTTAATAGAATTCTGATGCCTGTTACTTGACAAAACACTGTTACTACAACCAAAAATATCTTTGAATTTTAAAGGAGGTATAAATAAGAGTTATCCATGTTATTTATTAAGTATACAAGAATGCTATACTAGCTTTTGTTGGTTTGACAGACATGTAACAAAATATCAGGATAAGATAACTTGCTGTGGTTGGGGGCCCCCAGAGAACAGGGGCCCCCCAGTGACCGCAGGGTTTGCTGGTGCCTAAAGCCAGCTATGTGTACAATGCTTGGCTCATACCCTTTGAGTAAGCTAAGACTTACATTACCATATCCATATGTTTAGGCACTTGTTTTTCATATTGTTTTTTGTCACAGAGCTTCATTTAGTGTTTTTGTGTTGAATATCTGAACTTTTTGACTTTTATTTACAATGTCTGGTTAGAACTGCTGCTCTCAGCACAGCAGCACCTAGCAGGGATATGTATATTCACCAATATTTCACAGTGTAATTCTCCCTTGTAATCTGTGTAGATGCCAATCTCTCACAGTGCAAGTTTATCTAAAAATACCCTTACTGTCTAGACAGAATTTTTTTACCTATTAAAACATCTAGTTTGCACATAGCAGACGGTTTAAAAGTTGCTTGTATTATTGACCTATCTGAAGTTTAAATTTCCCTCACTCCTCCTTAGGAGATCAGCAGCCATAGATACTCACTTTGCCACCCTCTCTGTGGCCAGTCTGGGATGCGAATGGAGAGATAACTCACCAAGTAAAGAGAGTATTATTGCTGAAACTGAATCCATCCTCAAGTCTTGGTGAGTACCTTCACGAGGTGGATCCTGTTTTTTTTTTTTACAAAATCTCACCAAGATGACACTGATATATATAGACTGTATTTATATAGCATATATCATGGACAGAAGTAGGTTAAAAATTAAAAAAAGATAGCTGGGTGCACAAGACCCAGGATAAAAAAGTGCCTAATCCTGATAGGCACACTGGTGCCAGGAGTGGAAAAGATGATGGTGTAGAATCCTCAAAATACGGAAACATTCCTACAATGGGGCCAGGCCTAGGGGGAGGATGGCCCCACTGTTGTAGAAGGAAGTAGTAGTCCACAAAAGTCACAAAAACTGATAGGCCAAAGAACCCTAAAGACAATAAAGTGGACTATTGAGGATAGGAAAGAAACTATGTATTGTTACTATTATGCAAAAAGCCCAGAATTTGCAGACACAAGATATACAAAATAATTGAGAGAAATTAGAGGAAAGAAAACCACTTCCACAAGAAAAACTGCCAAGATGCTTCAAATAAAATAATTAAGAGAGAAATTAGAGGAAAGAAAACCACTTCCACAAGAAAAACTGCCAAGATGCTTCAAATAAAAATTTGTATTCATTAATACAACAGATTTGTGAAAAACAGTATATAGATCAAGAAAGTTTGATCTGTTTGGAAAAAGCATCTGAAGAAGTGTGAAAATATAAACAACAAAACCTAGAGATTTTTGAAAAGTATAAAAAAGAAATATGGACATGAGAAAGAAAGATTTGATATGGTGCAATATTTATACAAAGGAGAAAGCCAAATTAATTTATATAAAGAAGGCAGCCCCAAAGATATTCAAAGAGAAATACAGGGAAATGTATCCAGATATGGAAAATTTTACAAGAAAAAAATAATATCACAAAGAGGGAATGTAGAAAAGAAGATAAGTAAAGTAGAAGTTAAAAAAAAAATAGAAGTTGAAGTTATGGAGTGCCTGCGAAGTGAAAGATTTGGTGTAGAAGGTCTAACACAGGTTACATCACAGTATGATTGAGGGAGTCCCCAAAGTAAGGGGAAGGAAGCTCAGGAAACATCTGAAGAAGAAACATGGACATGGGAAAGAAAAAGAGATTTAATATGGCATAATATTTATGCAAAGAAAGCAAAACTAACCAATGCAAAAAGAGCAGCACCAAAGATATTTGAAGAGAAATACAGGTGAAGGAATCCAGACATGGAAAACTTTACAATACAAAAAATAAGAAGACAAAGAGGAAAAGTAGAAATGAAGATTAGCAAATGGAGAAGTTAAAGAAATAGAAACTGAGGTTATGGAGTACCTGCAAAGTGAAGGATTCAGTGTAGAAAATCTAATTCAGAAAGCACCACAACAGGGTAGAGGAATGGATATCTAAATTAAGGGGACATCACTGGAATGGGAAGTAATTGGTCAGGTGCCATATGAAGATATTTTAGAGTTTT
Source organism: Protopterus annectens (assembly GCF_019279795.1). NCBI lineage: Eukaryota > Metazoa > Chordata > Ceratodontiformes > Protopteridae > Protopterus > Protopterus annectens. The sequence continues at coordinate 1,531,868,189 of NC_056729.1, forward strand.
CCACAGGAAACCAGTATAAACATTCACATGAAGCTGGACAGCAAGGGAAGGAACAGGAAACTGTGGAAACATCTGTGCTATGAAGAAAATACATACATCAGAATTAAAATAGGAGTCATTTAAAATCACATGATATCAGCCAGCCTATCATAATTCCTAAAGCATTTTCACACATGTAAAACTATAAAAACTAATTTCTGGTTTAAAAGCCCACATTTGCACTTGTTTCCCATCTTTCCTGTAACTAGTCTAGTCCAGATACAGATTTGCTGTATACAGGACTGTTTGTAAGCTTCTGAGCCCCCCAAGCCTTTCTGTGTTGGAGGGAAGCCTTCTAGCTTATCAGTGGGAGTGGTAAGCACTAGGTAGCCTATCTACCACAAGAGTGGTTTCTGGCCCAGAATTGTAGTTTATTGGCAGTTTGGGCAGTTTTTCCATCTCTTTTAGCCTTCTGGTTTAAAAGCCCACATCTGCTCTCATTTCCCACCTTTCCTGTAACTAGTCTAGTCCAGATGCAGATTTGCTGTATCCAGGACTGCTTGCAAGCTTCTGAGCCCCCCAACCCTTTCTGTGTTGGAGGGAAGCCTTCTAGATTATCAGTGGGAGAGGTAAGCACTAGGTAGCCTATCTATCACAAGAGTGGTTTCTGGCCCAGAAATTGTAGTTTATTGGTTGTTTGGGCAGTTTTTCCATCTCTTTCAACTTTCTGTTTTAAAAGCAAATGTTTGCACTTGTTTCCCTCCTTTCTGGTAACTAGTCTAGTCCAGATACAGATTTGCTGTATCCAGAACTGTTTGTAAGCTTCTGAGCCCCCCAAGCCTTTCTGTGTTGGAGGGAAACATTCTAGCTTATCAGTGGGAATGGTAAGCACTAGGTAGCCTATCTACCACAAGATCCAGGTACAGATTCTTAGTTTTAGCACTTTAATTTGTTTAGTTGTGCTCAGCATTTGTTCAGAACTTGTTGTTATCACTAAATAAGCTACAAATTACTACAGCACTCAACCTTCCTCTTTACCTAGAGGAAAACAGTTTTTGTACTTACTTTCCTCACTTGCTTAGAGAAAAACAGCTCTTATACTCACTTTCCTCACTTGTCTAGAGGAAAGCAGTTTTTTTATTCAGGCAAGGGTCAGCCAAGGGTCAGCTCCCAGTGTTCTCTCTTGTATATCTGATGAATTTGGGCATCTTGAGGCAATGTAGCAATCGCCTCATGTACATAGACAACCCTCTCCTCCTACCACCCAACACCACAACCTGTGAGAGATGCACTTATATAGCCAAACTGGAGGTAAAGCTCTCTCCAACCAAGATTGAATTTGACAGTCAAGAGGAGAAGGTAAACACTTGTACCACGCCACACTCATCACATAGTCCCACTAAACCTACACGACCAAAATCCACACATAGAAACAAAAACATTCACAGAGACTCTCAATAATAATCTGCTCAAGCAACAGAGACCTCCAAAGCAGAAAAGCAAGCAACCACCACCCCCCAACACAACCCAAATGACACATAGCCCACAGACGCAGTATGCCAATAAACTACAGACCATAAGGCAAACCAACATACCCAACACACTAGTCATAGGTGACTATAGTCAGGCACACTGATGTCCCACTCACCAGGCTGAACAAGGAGAGGGTTACTGTCAGCTGCCTGTCGGGTGCCAGGATCCGCCACATAAACCCACACACTCAGGTCACTCCAAAAGTACAAATATGACTCTGTCATTGTCCATGTTGGTGTGAACGACCTGAGACATACCTCCCTGGACTACATGAAGAGAGACATGGAAGAGCTCTCCGATCTTGTAGCCCAGGCAGGTATGACCCTAGCCCTGAGTAGCATCCTGCCGTCGCCCAGAATGATACCGCAGTACAAGGACAAAATGTTTGACTTCAACAACTGGCTAAGCTTCTGGTGTCATTCTAAAGGGATCCAGTATCTGTCTGCCTGGGACGACATGGTTGACAGACCATGATGCTTTGCCAGAGATGGCCTGCACCTGTTGCCCCTAGGACTCTGGATACTGGCTAAGACTGTTGCCGCCCCTATAGTGCCTTTTTTAGGCAAGGTGCAAATGACAAATTCACCACCGTAACAGGAACAGGCAAGCAAAAACTGAAGGTAATGCTACTCAATGCTAGAAGTCTAAATCTCAAAATGCACTCACTCGAGACACTCCTTAAAATGGAGAACATTGATATCTGTGCAGTGACTGAGACCTGATTCAAGGCTTCAGAGAACACCCCTGCATTACCAGGGTATAACTCATACCACACTTTTCAGCCATCTAACCTGGACCAGAACACCAAAGGTGGAGGTGTGTCCATATTCAATAAGGATATCCACACCTCCAGGCTAGTTGCTCAGCATAATGCATCCGAGGTTATCCAAGTGCAACTAACTCTGGGCAATACTGCAATCCAAATTGTAGCTTGCTACAGATCCCCCACCATGCCCCAGGATTCCCACTCTTCTTTTCTTGGTATACTGGAAAATATTAGGGTTCAACCAAACACCCTATGGGCGATTTCAACTACCCCACCATTAACTGGGAAAACTAATCATGTACCAACTCCTTCACTCAACGCTTCCTGGAATTCATAAATTCCAATGCCCTGGATCAACTTATCCACACTCTCACCAGGGGCAACAGTATCTTAGACCTTGTCATTACCAACATGAGTGACCAGTGTTCCACACCTGAAGTAAACTCCTCGTTGGTCAGATCCGACCATAAGCTAATCACCCTAGATATCCACATTCCCCCCACCCCCCATTAAGGAAACCATGGTAAAAAATGTCTCCATAGCTAACTTCAGGCTTCATAAGACATAAGTGGTGAACTTCATGACACCCATGCAGATGAACAATACAGTTATGACTGCTGAATCCTACACAAATGCACTCTATAAGCACTTACACGAGTGCATGGATCGTGCTATCCCAAACAGAACCAAGACACTATCCTCCAAAAAAAGGAAGCCAATCTGGTGTCCCCTGCCATAAACAAATTCTACAACAGAAGGAAGAAACTGTTGTAAAAGAGAGTAAAATGCCATGAGTGAAGGAGCTCCTTGGTCAGCCTCAGTAAGAAGCTGAGATCCCTTATAAGATCCACCAAAGCTAGCTATGAAAAGAAAATCACCACTGATTCTAGAAACAGCCACAAAGCATTCTATAGCTATGTCAAGAATCTCAATGGCAACACGCAGATCTGCTCTGAGTTACAGCACAACGGCACAAAAATTACAGAACCAACTGATATTGCCAACATCCTGGCAGATAGGTTCAGTGCTAATTTTACCCCCTTCCCACCCCCTAAAGGGTCCATATGTATACAGGAAGAATGCAGAGTCCCTGTAATCACAACTACAGAGGTAAAAGTTGCACTCTCTAAAGCCAAAAACACAGCATCCATGGGACCGGACAACATCCCAGGCTGTGTTTTACATGAACTTCAGAACGAACTGGCTCCCCACCTAACCACCATGTTCAATCATAGCCTCACATCAGGCTTTGTGCCCACTGAATGGCACACAGCAACAGTTATCCCACTCCACAAAGGGGGAGCCACCACTGGTCCTGGGAACTATTGCTCTATTAACCTGACGAGCCTGGTCTGCAAGGCCATGGAACGTATGATCATGGAACTCATAAACAAAGACATTGGTAACTTCCAAACTCTGGACCCCACCCAGTTCGGGCTTGTGAAAGGCAGATTATGCCTTCTGAACCTGATCGACTTCTTTGAGGCAGTCACCAAAGCCGTAGACAAGGGTAAGATGGTTCACGCAGCTTATCTTGACCTCCCCAAGGCTTTTGACACCATCCCCCATTCTGGAATTATAGCTAAACTCACTAAACTAGGTATAAATCCCTACGTCACAGGATGGGTTGCCAACTGGCTCACTGACAGAACCCACACTGTAAATGTTGCAGACTCCAAATCTGACTTCAAACTAGTGACAAGTGGAGTACCACAGGGTTCAGTCCTGGGACCTCTCCTGTTTGGTATCTACTTCTCTGAAGTATAGGTTAACACAGAAGGCCTCTGGATAATGAAGTTCGCAGATGACTGCAAACTAGGAGCCATAGTCAAGTCCCCAAATGATGTGGACATCCTACAGAAGGGCCTCACTGAGACAGATGCCTGGTGTCAGAGGCATGGCCTGAAGCTCAGTGCCAAAAAGTGCATTGTCATCCCCTTTGTTCAAAACTCTGTACCCATGAACTATCACAGAAACGGCAGTCTACTTAATGCCGAATCAGTGATAAGAGACCTTGGGACCCAGGTGGACAGTAGTCTCTCCTTTAATAATGACATTGCCACAGTAGTCAGGAAATCCTTCTATGTAGCACACCTCATCTCAAAAGGGTTCTTATCCAGGACAAAAGAGGTCATTGTTCCCCTCTACTCGGCACTCATTAGAGCCATTATAGAGTACAATGCCCCTTTTGGAATGTACCTCACAAGACATCTGCAGCAACTGGAAAGACCACAGAAGTACCTCACAAAGAGGATTACTGGCTTCAAACAGATGCCCTACACCGACCGTCTAAAAAAACTCCAGCTTTACTTTGTAGCATATCGCCTACTCTGAGGAGATCTCTGCCTAACATATAAAGCTATGTTAAACCCAGAGCTGTTGGACATGCTGCACCTAAAGAAATCCCAATCCCTCTGAGCTACATGCACTAAGGACCTCAACCTTGTTACCACTATAAACAGGACATTCTGGAGGGATAAATTCCTGTCCCAGAGACTTCCTATACTCTGGAACAAGCTACTCATCTATGTCAAGCAAAGTTCCTCATTAGCACTCTTCAAGAAAAATCTTGAGTGGATGGGAAATAGGAAATACACCTTCTGTGGCTCTGCTCAACAGGGGCACAGGAAATTAACTTTCTTGGGCGGCGTAAGCCAAGGAACCTTGTTGGCTAGGCTTACTTAGGCCCTTGGGCCGATAGCCTAATACCTACATATGAACCTATGAACAATGAATACTTATAAGAAAGATATACATTTTACAAAAATTCCCTCTGTCTTTTCACTAATATAGGTTTTAAGCTGACTGCATTATTCAAACCTGGTTTGCAGTCTGCTTGCAACCTAATTATCGACTCATATTCCTTTATTTCTAAAATATTATTCATTATCACCACCTCTACTCCCCATAGTTACAATTTCTATCACTCTAAACTTAAAATGGTGTTTCTGATAATTTTCTACCAAATGTTTACTTAAAGCATTCGCATTAACATTTCTCCTAATCTCTGACTTATGCTCCCCAATTCATTCTCTAAGTTTTATAGTGGTCTTCCTCACATGGGCACCCAAGTAGGGGAAATTTTGTAATAAAGAAAGTCATATGTATGTTTCTTATAAGTATTCATTGTTTTAATTACTTTTTACAGTTTTACATGTGGGAAATGTTTTAGGAATTGTGATAGGCTGGTTGGTATCATGTGATTTTTAAGCAACTCCTATTTAAATTGTGATGTATGTATTTTCTTCATAGCACTGATGAAGGATGGTTAGCCCAAAAGCTTTGCAGCATTAAATTTGTCTTTTCTTGGTGAAACTCTGACACAGTCAGTGTTGAGGAGTGATAGGCCAGTGAGTTCCCATATGACAGATGGCACAGGATGAAACTGAAAATGTGCCACAGGAAGATGCTATAGAACTTTCTAAAGAATGCCCGCAGGAAATGGAAAACAAAAAATGTGCCCTCAGTTTAGAAGGAAATGAGCTAAGAGAAGAGTTGCTTGATTTACTAGACATAGATAGACACATTAAGCTCAATGAAAAAATAGACTGCAAAAGGTCAATATAACCCAAAAAGTCAGAAGTTTGATAAAACAAATGAACACAGTAATTAGGACTGTCCATAGAGATCCATGTGATATAACAGAAGTAAACAGGATATATTACTGTGCAGTTAAATTAATAAAATTAATTAATAAATTAAACACATAAGGTTCTACCACAAGAACACAGGGTAGTGAGGGAAAGGAAGGGGAGAAATCGAATACCATAATGGAAGTATCGAATAGAGAAAACTATAAAGCAATTAAGACAAGAAGTGTCACTGTTAGAAGAATATATAAAAGGGAACATATCAACAAAAGTACTAAGAAAGACAGGTGCGATAAAAGCATTGCGCAGTATTACAACAGATCAGGCTCTATCCTGCACTATTGCAAATAACAAACTAAAAATTTCAGCACAGGCAGAAAAACTTAGAAGATACATAGCTAAATATTAAGGAAAAGTACAAAATAAGCAATTTATTGATGACCCAAAAAAGTTTTATAGAGAATTGGAAAACAAGGTTAAAGGAATTGAAAAGACCGCCAAAAAAAGAAGAAATAGATACATTTTGGAGAAGTATCTATGAAGATCCTGTGGAACGTAACAAAGATGCTTAATGGAGAGAAGAAGTTTAAAGGTACAGAATATGAAATGGGATGAAGTAACAGAAAGAGAGATTGAAACAAAGTTAAGAAAAGCCTCTAACTGAAAAACCCCAGGCCCAGATGCAGTACCTAATTTTTGGTTAAAAGTATTAACATCTTTGAATGAAGATTTAGCCATGAGTAAGAACTATTTACATATGCACCCTGAACAGACACCAACCAGGCTAACAACAGGAAAAGCAATGCTCCTACTTAAGAGGGAACCTGCAAGCTGCCCTAAAAATTATGGACCACTAACTTGCCTTCCAACGATATATAAATTATATACCAGAATTGATGCCTACAGAGTTTATAGTCATTTTGAAGAAATCTCAATTATGTCAGTAGAACAAAAGGGCAATAAAAGAAAGTCATATGGAACAAAGGATCATTTGTTGTTAAATAAAGTCATAGTGGAGAACTGTAAAAAGGGGGAGTATCTAAGTATGGCATGGATTGACTACAAAAAAGCGTTTGATTGTATCCTGCATTGATGGATAAAAGAGTGCTTAAAATGTATAATACACCCTACATTGATTGACTACATTACAGTGACCAAGAAACAGTGGCAGACCACTTAGCAATTAAGCCATGATAAAGGATAAATTATTATTCCAGGGATAAAAATTCAAAGGGGGGTATTCTAGGGTGATTCTCTGTCACAGCTGCTCTTCTGCCTTGCCCTTAACCCATTAAGATGTCTACTTAACAGCTTAGGCCATGGCTATAATTTAGCTCCTAGTAAACAACAAAGTGTAAAGGCTTCTCATCTTCTCTTTGTTGATGTTTTAAAACTCTATAGCTCATCAGATAAGAAACTGAAAGCACAACTGCAAGTTGTCAAAATTTTTCAGATGATGTAAGGGGTTTATATTACATTATTGAATCCCGATAACATTGAACACCACAACACCGACACACAAAGCCCGAACCGCTAATACGTCGAACCCCCTAAACCACGAATTTTCAAATCTCGAACCGTCATAGTCGGCCAACACCACCACGCTCTACATACTACATACCCAAACATAATAAATAAAACACATACATACACAAACCAAACCCTGCTTCGAACACTACACTAAACCTTACATACATTACTATCTATGCACTTACCTTAACCCGCACCCTAACCCTAAGGTCCGTAACTATCGCACAATTACCCTATAGACATATACCCAAACAAAACAAATAATCCCCACACATACAGTTAACAAAACCCTGCTTCTAACCATACACTAAACCTTACATACATTACCTATCTATGTACTTACCTTAACCCACACCCTAACCCTAAGGTCCGTAACTATCGCACACTTACCTTACAGAGCTATATCGCAGACGGGCCAACCATCACACTTTAACATTTCGTGTCTTGCGGTTTTGTACGTTCACCATTACCGTCGTTCACGCTTTACATGTCGATCTTCTGGTGTTCGACATTACCAGGATTCGACAACGTAATATAGACCCGATGTAAGAATGTCATTTGGTCTTGATAAATGTGCAAACGCAACCTTTAAAGCAGGAAAACTGCAGCACCAAGAAAACATCAGTTGGTGACAAGAATGTGATATAAAAGAACTTGAGCAAGATGGAGTGTATATGTATTTTTGAAGTGATGAAGGATCAACAAAAAAACCATGAACAAATGTGAATGAAATTTAGTAAGGAATACTTTTGAAGACTTAAATTAATCCTGAAAACAGCATTGACATCTAGGAACAAAATCCAAGCTGTAAACCAATTTGCTCTTCCTGTCCTAACTTACAGTTTTGGAGTGACTGACTGACCCCAAAACGTGTTGGATAGATTAGATAGGAAAACAAGAAGGATGCTTCATCCTCACCAAATGATTTATAAAAATCAGTGCATACCAAGATTATATATTCCCCATTCCGAAGGAGGGATGGGCCTCCTTGAAATTGATTACATGTATAGATCTGTAATTGTGGAACTCTACACATATCTCCTGATCTCACAAGACCCAAATGTAGTGAAAGTTTTGAAACATGAGGAGAATAAATTTAAGATGACTTCTCTGCTTAATCTAGCAGAAGCATATCGGCATCAAGCAGGAATGGAAATCAAAACAGAAGTAGATAAAAATCAGGCAGTAACTGAATGTGCCAAAAAAACGAAAGAAAGAATATAAGGTGAAGGACCAGGTGAGAAGGCAAGAAATGTGGAAAATGCATAAATATAGTTTCAAGTATAGAAAACTTCTGGAAAAACCTCATGTCAATCAGGAATGAATGCAGGAATGGTTAAGGAGAGGCAAATTCAAACCAAGAGATGAAAGGTTAATATTGGCAGCCCAAGATAGTGGGCTATGTACATGCTGGTTTACAAAGTCCATTGAACATGTGGGAGAAACAGACAAATGTAGGTTTTGTAAAACCGAATTGGAAACAGTCGCACACCTTGTTGCTGGATGTGACATACTAATGGCAGAAGGACTGTATACTGAAAGGCATAATAATGTGGCAAGTCTGTTGCGCTGGGGATTGTGCAAATATTATGGTACTGAAGTGGCTGAAAAACCCTGGAAACACTAGCCACAAAGCATCATAGAAAATTATTAAGTTTATATCACATGGGATCACCCATTACCAACAGTTCAAAAGACAGATGCTAGAAAATCGGATATAGTGGTCCATGAAAAGTAGAAAAAAGTAGCATTGATCACTGAAATCGCCACACTCAGTGACTACAGTGACTTGCGTACACAGAGAAACAGTCATAAAATATCAGGATTTGCAGGCAGAAATGAGAGCAATGAGGAAGAAAGATACCCAGACAGTTCCAATAGTAGTAGGAGCAACGGGTCTTATAAAAATGAATCTACAATTATATTTAGATGTGTTATCAATACCTGTAACCCTGTACGAATTGCAGGAGTCTTTACTGGACACATTGGGGGTGCTGTGAAGAGTATTTCTGGCTAACATCAAGACTGAAACAATACTAATTTCATGAACTTTAATTGTACTTTGCCTTAGGAATGGGGTCCATTCCCGTCATGGTATTACATACCCAAAAGACCTGGAGAAATTAAAAGTGAGAGAAACCAGAGGCCATTGCCAACCTTTTGGCTGACAGTTTCAGCTCAAATTTGTCCCCCCATTCCCCACCGATAGTACAAAGGAAATACTGCATACTACAATCCCCCCTTACTATGACTAGGAAACAGGTCTTCAATGCACTTTCCAAGGCCAAAAATGCTGCATTGAATGGCCCTGACAACATCCTGGGATGTTGCCTAAATAGCATGAAACATTCCCTCTCTGGTCCACTTGAATCACTTTTCAACTGGAGCCTACAGTCAGATTTTGTGCCCAAGGAATGGAAGATTTCTACAGTCAATCCCCTGCACAAAGGAGGTCCAACCACCAATCTGGGTAATTACGAGGCTATAAATCTGACCAGCCTCATATGTAAGGCCATGGAAAGAATCATAATAGACATGATAAATGAGGACATAAAGATCCTGGAGAGACTGTACCTAATGCAGTTCAGCTTTGTTAAAGGAAGGTCAAGCCAATTAAATCTGATGGACTTCTTTGAGAGGGCCACCAAAGAAATGGATGAGGGCAAGAGTGTGCACACAGCTTACCTCAACCTGGCCGAGGCTTTTTGATATGATACCACACTCAGGCATTATAAACAAGCTCAATAAATTAGGTATAAACCCTTTTATCACCTGCTGGATAGTCAACTGTCTCACTGATAGGACCCAGGAGGTCAAGATAGGTGAGGCCACCTTCAGCAAGAGGCCTTTCACTAACAGAGTCCCACATGGCCCAGTACTGTGCCTACTCCTTTTTGGCATCTATTTCTCTGAAGTGAAAGCAAACACTGAAGGTATTGCTGACTAAGTTTGCAGGTGATTACAAGCTGGGAGTTATCATTGACTCTTCTGAAGACACTAGTGTTCTTCAAGAAGGCCTATCTCTGACTAAAAAATATTGCCAAAGCCATGGTTTTAAACTCAATGCTAAGAAATACTGAATTTTACCCTCTGGGAAGTCGACCATTCTAGCTAATTACTATGCAGATAATACGTCCCTAAGAGTCAATACATTGGTCAGGGATCTGGGTATGCATGTAGACAGTAGCCTTACCTTCAACTACCACATGGTCACAGTACTTGATAAAATTATTTTATGTTGTGCAACTTATAATTAAGGGCACGGCATCTAGATCTAAAGAGGTCATTATCCCACTGTTTTCTGCCCTTAACAGACCAGTCATAGAGTGCAATGCTTCCTTTGGTAATTACCTGACCAGGCATACACAGCAACTACAGTGACCTCAGAGGTTCCTTACAAAAAGAATACTAGGTGTAACAAACCTGCTTTATGCAGAGTGCTTTAATGCCCGTTTCCTCTACTCAGACTCCTATAGATTGCCGAGGGGGTGACCTATGCCTGGCTTATAAGGCTTCTGCAAACCGCACACTTATGAATCTCATGAAAATTCGTAAGTCAGACAATACCAAACATACAAGGTCTAAGGACCTGAATTTTGTCTGTGACTTAGAACATGCTGGAGAGACAGATATGTGTCTCAGAGACTGCCCCTCTTTTGGAACAGGCTTCTCATATCCATGTGAAGCTGAGCTTGTCTAATACTCAATTTAAGTGCAATCTAGTCCAGTTTAGAAAGGACCCCCCCCCAAGGTTGTTAGCCTAGCAACAATCTATGAATCTAAAAGCTCCTTGGGGAAATGAGAGTAAACAAACATATAAGTTAAGAGATGAATGGGACAGTATTTAGGGAAGGAATTAACCAATAGCACATCAACAAGGTTTGTAAGTTGAATAAAAAGGCTACAGGGTTAAGAAAGTTTAGGATGTTTTCCTGAAAGTACTTGCACAAAATTTTTATACCCCAGATAGAGTACAGAGAATGTGCTATGCTACATAATGAATGTTGAGATGCAGGAAAGGAGAGATAGGTGATTGGCAGCATATATTTTGGCAATGCAGGGCACTCTCAGGCTGGAAAGACGATACAGAGTAGATGGTTACTTTAGATAGTTCCCCAAAGTATATTTGGTAGTAGTGGGCAGCTCCAAGTAGAAATTTAGTTAAGAACTAACATAGAGACATAAGCTAAAATTAAATGTGTTACTAAACTGAGAACAAAACTTATTCCATAAGACAGGAGCAAAGAGAAGGCCAAATAAGACAATCCTGTAAAAATACTGTATTTCGTTTGTTATACTTACATTAGTCTTCTTTTAGATAAGAAAGTTTAGGTATATGTTGACCCACTGGCTGTATTTTTGATGAACATAAAAAAAAAAAAAAAAACTGGAAAAATATTCACCAGAACTGCTTTCCTTGAACCTCTGAGGAATTTGTAGGTGGGCGGAGCCCCCTGCACCCCTTACAACCACCAAACTTGTATATACCATCTCTGAGGTCACACAATATTGGAGAATGATGTAAAATTCCACTACTGATGAAAGTAGCTACTGCAGATATTTTTATATTTGTCAAAACTCCTCTTGATGAATCGACAGGCACCCAAGTGCTCATGCTTGTGTGTGAAAACAATGACTGCATGTCTCACATGAGGCTATCGGCATTAAATTCTTTAGTTTTTACGCAAGCCACATATGAATGGATTTGATCAGAGCTTCTGCCCTTCCCTGAAAATGTCTCAGTAGTTGCCTGAATAAGCTCTGGTTTGTGCTAAGAGGCATGTTGCTCTTTATGCGTAGACTTAGATTTTTGTTTTTAGCAGAACACTCCATTAAATCTACTCCTAACCCTTCTCAACTGTCTCTGTAGCCAAAGTGGTTGAAATGGACATCCTGAGACAATGTAATTGTCTCATGTTTGCTGACAACCACCTACTACTCAAGCAAACTGACACAGTGTGTGAGACATGTATTTATATGATGTCAATGGAGGTAAAGCCCTCACACAAAACCACTACAAATAAAAAGTGTGTTTTCAGTACCACAGAACATCTCACTAAACCAATCAAACACAGCTCAGACCAATTACATAGACCTACATATGCTGAGACTCTCTTTAATGTAACTTAAGAAACAAATACCTTCAGTAATCTCACAAACACATGATACAAGCAGCAATCACAATGAAACATTCCTATAAGAGGAATGCTTCATTGTGATGAAGCATAAAACATCCCTCCAAGAGCCACATTGATTTGATTCAAAAACCTACAAGGCAAACCTCCACAGAATTCAATATCTTAGTCATAGGTGACTCCATAGTGCGACACACCAATGCCCCACTCACCAGGTTGTGCAATTAGAGGGTTACAGTTAGTTGTCTATCAAGTGCCAGGATTTGAGCACATGCACTCAAGTCTCCACACCACAATTACACATATGACACAGTTATAGTACGCTTAGGTGTGAATGGCTTGAGACATATCTCCCTCACTACAAAATCAAGGGACTAAATCATTAAACCTAAGTAGATAATCTCAAAACTTTGTCCCTGTTCTCAGTATCATGCAGGTTACTAAGAGGTGACCTCTGCCTCACATATAGAGCCTCAACAAACCCTATCCTGTCAGATCAATTACATGTTCACAAGTCCAGTGGTAATGTAAACTCCTGATCAATGGATCTCAATCTCTTCTGCAACATAAATATGATATGTTGGAGGGATACGTATGTAGCACAGAGAATACTTCTTCTATGGAACCATTTTCCACTCCACATAAAGCAAAGTACTTCTTTAATTCTCTTCAAATATAATTTGAATGACTGGATGGGAAACCATGAATTCACCCACGTTCCTCACAGAAAGGGGCAATAAGTAAATGCCCCACATAGGTTCATATGTTCATAGGTGTGTACTAGTCTAATGGCCCTGGACATTTACAAGCCTAGCCCATAGAAATGCCCGGGCATCGTGCCACCCGACCTTAGTTCCCAGTGCCTCTATCAAGTAGAGCCACTAGAGTGATCCCCAGGGTGAACTTTCTATTTCCTATCCACTCATCAAGATTTCTCTTGAAGAGGGCCAGTGAGGTGCTCTGCTTGACATGTATGGGAAGACTATTCCAGAGCATGGGCAGTCTCTGGGATATGAACCTGTCCCTCCAGCATGTTCTGTTGATTGGGGTAATGAGATTGAGGTCATCAGAGTGTGTGGTGTGGAGGGATTTCTTTAGATGTAGCATTTCTAACAGAGCTGGGTCAGACATGGCTTTGTAAGTCAAGCAGAGATTGCCTCTTAGCAGATGATATGAGACAGAGAATAGCTGGAGTTTTTTGAGTCTGTCCATGTAGGACATGTGCTTAAGGCCTAGAACAATCTTCGTGAGGTACTTTTGTGGCCTTTCCAGCTGTTGCATGTGTCTAGTGAGGTACATGCCAAATGGGGCATTATACTCTATGACTGGCCTAATGAAGGAAGAGTAGAGAGAGATGATGACCTCTTTCTTCCTGGATGCAAAACCCTTGGTAATGAGATGTGCCACAGACACATACCTCTCATCCTCTTAGATTAAGAAATCTATGAACTGATAAAAGAACACACAAGGCCAGTGGTAATCTCCAAAAAGTTTATGTAAGCGCTTTCGTTGAACAAGTAATCCAACTTCTTCAGACACAGGACAACAGTTAAACATTCAATTTAAAATATTCCAAAAGGAAATGACATCAGCAATAATGTCATCAGGAAATGACATCAGCAATAATGACATCATAAACAATCCCATACGTAAAAATATGTTGTTTGTACAATACTACTGTGAATAAAGCTATAATATTAAACAAGAATAGTTTATATACACCAATTTTAAAATAATGCCTCCCAAACAAAACTTATTCATCTTTGAAGTGCTTTTAACTTTAAAATACACTTCAAAGAGCAATACTCATTGAGACCTGGATAGGCAGAAGCATTAAGTTTCAACTGCCAATACAGTTCTCTTTCTAAAATTAATTGCCATGGGCCACCTCTCTTGTTTTTTGTTACCTGCTCAATAACCATGCATTCAAAGGAGTGACCCTCATGTTCCATGATATGTTTAGCCAAAGCATTGTTGCCATTACGTCTGCCAATACTGTATTGGTGTTTATAAATTCTCTCCTTAAGATGTCTCTCAGTCTTACCAATATAAAATGCAGCACAGTATTGGCATAAGATGATGTAGACAACCCCAACATTTTCACAATTAAATCTGCCTTTCAGATAATGAATGGTGTCAGAAATGCAGAACCTATTTGACACCTTTATAAGATGGCAACTTCTACAGCACCCACATTTGAACAAACCACATCTGGCACTGTGATAAACATTAGTGTTTTCTAATAAATTCTTCAGATTAAGGCCACGTCTAAATATCATACTGGGACCATCAGACAACTTCTTTCTGACAGAAACATCTTCAGTTATTAAACACCAGTTCTTAGTGAGTATATTCCTTAATCGTCCAGCATCTAACGAATAAGGTGTGCTAAATTTCAGTGTATAATTCAAACTGTTGTCAACAGATGTAGTCATCTCATCAGGGGCATGTATATGAGTATTGTCAGGGGTAACTGATTCTCCATCCAACAAAGGTTTAAACCAACCAGACTGCCTCTTAACAACTACCTCATCAATAATAGTGCTTAAAAGATCATCAGGGTAGGACCTAGCTGAAAACATCTTTCTCAAATGTCCACATTCCAACAAAAAATCATCATTGAGGGTGACCATTCTGGTCGCCCTCGCTAACTGCCCCTTAACCACCACCTTTTTCTGATAAAAGAGGTGGTTACTCTCGAAATGTAAAAAATTATTCGAGTATGTAGACTTCCTAAAAATTCTGGCTACATATCTCGAATTCACATAGTCCTTAACAAGAAAAATGTCCAAATAAGAAATGGAATCAACACCAAATTCAAAGGTAAAGTTCAAGAAATCAGTTAAACTGGAAATTTCTTCCACAAACATCATAGCTTGGTTTTTTCAATTTTAAAGATGATAAAAATGTCATCCAAAAAATCTTGCGTACCAGACAACATATTGTTTAAAGCCATCACATTTGAACAAATATTCCTCATCCCAAAAGGCCATCACACTATTCACAAAACTCCCTCCACAAGGGGAACTCATCGCTACCCCTGATTTTTGCAAATAGTAACAATCATTAGAAAAGATGAAGTTATTGGAGAGGGTAATGTCAAGTAGATACTCAACTAAATCTATCTCGTCTCCCGGGGAGCCCTTTTTCAATAAAAACTCCCTGACCCAAACGATGCCCAAAGTTTGTGGTATCACAGTATACAAATCCCTAACATCTATAGTTAGGAAACTGTAGTCAGCTACAAAGGTCAGGGAGTTCAAACATTTCAGGAAATCCCAGGGGTAGTGACATATTTGAGGTACAGTTTTCAAATATTTCTGCAAAAGACTGTCAACATATTTTGCACAGCCATATGTTAAAACAATTTCTCCCATTAACAATAGGGCGCAATGGTGGATTGACTTCACTTTTGTGGAGCTTAGGAACTCCAAATATAGTTGGAATGATGGGAGAAAGAATGTTCAGACAGTTAAAAATGCTTATATATACCCTAGAATCAATGAATAAATCATTAATATGAGATCTAACATGTTGACATGCCCCATTGTACTTATTCAGTGAACATTCAACATAAGCGTTAGAATTCAATATACCCAAGATCTTATTAACATTGTCATCTTGATTCATAAAAACAAGGCCACCCCCCCCCCCCTTATCAGGCTTTAAGATCCTAACATCAGCATTCTTAAGTTCATTTAAAGCATAAATCTGATCAGTGGTAGTATTAACATCTGCAAGCATTCAATTATTGTAACATAAAGCATGTCTGATGTCCAACTCACAAACTTTTTCAAACATAGCAATAGTGTTGTGCAAGACAGGATTAAATACACTAGGCACACGAACATTCTGTAGTACAGACTCATTATTGCCTAATAACAACATTAAATTCAACTTACGAGTGAAGGATTTTAAATCAACTAAGGTACCTGACAAATCAGCTCTTCTAGATGGTAGGAATGTAAAGTCCCTTAGCTAAAAAGTCAATAAGCTGAGGAGAGGGAATATAGGAAGAGAAATTATATATTTTAAAGTCACCTGAAGAATTCATTGCAATCTGTGGTCCAGGTAATGCATTGTTCAAAACTGCATTGGAATTAGTAGTGTATCTACACAATACACTACCTCCTCCTCCTGTTCCTCTTCTGTCGTCTGTTGGTTACAGGGCGAGTGTTCGTAAACTGAGTATCCTCTCTCACAGGATTCTGAAAACCCTGATTTCCACTGATCTCATTCTCTCTCAAAAGAGCCTTCATTTCCAGCATTAACAGAGTGCTCACGAAGCCGTTCACTACGCCGTACATCAGGGACAGCGTTCTCATGAATATTCATGTTGTTTCCAGTCCCGGAAGCAACCATAGGGGTGTTCAAAGAATTATTAGTGTTTGTAGAGTCTATAGAATTAGAAGGAAGTGGATACGCTCTTTTATTAAGATAATATAAGCGATCTCTTTCTAATTTCTTGATTTCAGTGCCCTTCAGTTTTAAGGCACTGTCAGTGCTGGCATATATACATTGGTAGTCAAATCTATATCTACCAAAGTCTGTATCCCCTGTTATAACAGATTCCAACTCAATTAATTCTGCTTTTAAAACAACAGTCTTGGATTTATAATTCCTGACTAATGGTTGCGAAATTTCACATCCCTGTGAAGTTCTTGATGGAAAGGGGAATCATGGTCCACACCCATAGGAAATCTCCATTGGCGTAGTCCTTTGGGGATCTGACGTCTTGAAATACATTCCGCGAGATATAATATTTCAAGCTGTAGTTTTTTTAAATTTATATAGCTTAACATCAAAAATTTTTAAGTTGTCAACAATATTAAGCTGTGCAGATAAACCATTGTCAGTAAAAGCATGCGTTCCCAGTACCATTGAGCAAACTCATTGGTTCACTCAAACAGTTAATAAGGGAAGGTAAAACTACATTACCAAATGTTTTCCATTACTAACTGGAGATACAATTGAAGCATGATTATTAAGTGTAGAGACTTGTCCAGGAGGCAAAGATGGTAAGTCAGAAATGGTTGCAGTAGTAGAAGGATTTAAAACCAGAGGACGATTCCCTGAAGCAGCAACACCATTGCTGACAGCTGCAGCACAACAGCAGTCCATTTTGGCAGCTAAATCATACACTCTAGTAGAAAGTTGTTGAATTAAAGCTGTGAGGTTCCCCACAGTATTCACCTCAATGGAGCCATTAGAATCCAGAGAAAACATGTTAGGAGAAGCAGGAGACAAAGTCATAAATAATGGGGGGGGGGGGGGGGGAGACAAAGGCCCAAAAATAGGGACAGCTTTTAAATATTGCTCTTACAAACTTAGAAAGGCGATAGAATGAAGTTTTGCATTAGAATGAATTTTCTGAAACTCAAATGTCTGTCATTATTTTATGACTTCAATCCTCAATAACATGACCAGAAAACCAGAATTTTATGAGGAAAAGAACAAAAATATGAGACAAAACCTGGACATTCTGTGAAAAGCTGTACAACTGAGAGGTATGATGCTCCAGCATATCCTTGTTCTGCCCACATCTGAGTTATTCATACATAAAACATAAGGGCTAAAAACCTACCAAGGAAATGTAAATCTAGGCTTGTTAAGATTCTCATAGATCAGTAACACAGTAAGTACCTGTGAATGCATTAACGTATGTAGATGTGAAAACTATTTGAAATACTGGAGTTAATGATTACAAGCAGAATTACCAGCAAGTCGTGCAAATATGGAAGGAGAGAGAGAGAGAGATCAACAGCTGGGCTTCCCATATATTTAAGCAATAACTCACAAGTGGGTGTGGGGATATCAGGATTTACCCACGGTTGGTGTTGTTTGATCAGGAGGTCAAAGCCCGAGTGATTAAACAAAGCCAACTGTGGGTAAATCCTGATCTACCCACACCCATGAGTGGGTTATTGCTATTATACAATGACATTAATTAAGAAAAAATTGCTTAACTTTCTTAAATAATGTCTTTGTATAATGGTACCATAGTGTTCCTCAGCATTGTTTCCCATTCTTTCACATTTTCTGATGTACTGTTCATGGGTATGGTAGTTACGTTCCCACACTTGCACAGTACAGCAGTGCTGTTGAAGGGAAGCAGCAGAGAAAACAGAATCTCCATTGCTGTTTTTGTTGTGTTTGTTGTTGTTGAAGAGTAGCAGTGGAGAAAAGAGAATCTCCGTTGCCGTCTTATGTGTAAAAGAGTAAAATTACGAGGCTACAATCTAGACATTCTGCAAAGATCTGGACTGTTCAGGGGTACAAGAGTCTGCTGGTATTTAAGAAGATACAGCACAAAAATAGAAGGAAAATCAGGTACATTTCTGTTTTTTTTTATTATTCAGAATGTTCCTGATTTTTCTTCTGTTTTGCGCTGTCCCTCCATAGAATATTCCAACATAGAAGTCTAGCCGCTCAATGGTACTTTAGTGGCCAGACTTTTTTATAGGGGTATATACTCAATTTACAATGGGCTCACTGGTTCAGCTATCCAATCAAAATGTTCATTTTTGAATAACAATTAGCTGTCGTATAATGACAGTTAGGAAGCATCTTTTTGTAACATATGGAATTTTTATCTTGAATATGTTCCACAAAGAACTGCTTTTAACTGAAATTAATATTAATTTAAGAAACCAAGTGTATGTAAGTTACTCAGCTTGCTTAGGTTTTAAGCAATGTTATTGACTACATTTGAAAAATTCCATTTCTCTGCTAGTTCTGTATGTCATAGGAAATGACACGGTGCACTGGATATTCTATCTTCTTCATATTTCTCTCTCCCCAACTTATCCCTCTGCTGCTGACATCTGACTATTCCCTTATCATCCCATTCATTTATCTCTCACAGGTTTTATTGCTGGGGAATTCTCTGGGTGAATCTTGCTGTGGACCTGAAGGTGAGACCTCAGTCTTGAGTGAGAGAACAACCTTATGACCTATTATCCCTAAACTTGCTTGCAGTTCTTTTTTTCCCCTCTAAGACTGCCATTCTCCCTAAAAGAGAGGTGAGCGCTGCAGGACATGATAAACACTGCTTGGGGCTTGGGATTTCTGTGGTACACAAAGAAGGGAATCTTAACTGTGGAGGGAGAGGTACCAGAATGACCAAAGCCATAGCCAACTGAATTAGTGCCCTGGGCAGTTCCCACAATAATACTACCACAACCCAAAGTTAAAAAAAGGTCTCCTTAAGCTAAGGAACAAAGAAAAATGGTACCCCAGTTCTCTGAACTGTAGGAAAGTACTTAAGCTTCTTCCTTGCTATAGGTAGGGCTAAAGAGCCACAATGCCATTTGATCATGGCTGTTTAAATGAATGCCAGTAGCATAACAGCTTGGTCTTGGGTCTGTTGCCCACTTTGTTCTGCCCTTGCTACAGTTCTGCAATCTCAGGGGCATCATTCTCCATGCAGTTGGCCCACTCATTGCACCCTTCTTCCATGAAGTAGCCTGTCACTGGTAGGAAATCAGGATCTGGCCTCCATCAAGGCATGCCCTAGTTTTAGGCAGAACCCCTCCCCCAGGTGGTCAAGCTGCATATGCTCCCCACATTTGACCCAAATATGTACGCGCCTAATTAGAAACAAAAAACACTTTAACCACTCCAACTTTATAAATGACCTAGAAATATGCAACTGGACCCCCATAAAAACCTACCTCTTGATGAATCTGTACTATATTTCAATACTACCTTCTTAAACACCTTTAACCATCATGCCCCTTCCAGAACAACAAGAATTAAAACTAAATATGCCCCCTGGTTAACCCTAGACACAAAATCCCTCCTCAAAAAAGAAACAAGGCCTGGACCAACTACCTCAACAGTAAATCTCAATTGAACAAACAGATATATGTTGAACTATGTAACAAAACCAAAAAACTCACCAAAACAGACAAAACATCTTACTACCAAAACTTACAGGATAAGCACAGGAACAACCCACAAAAATTTTGGGCAGCAATTAACTCTATTCTACAACCAGGTAAACAACTACCCCACCCCCAAAAATAGATAACCAAGAAGACATCCCCACTCAGTTTAATAAATACTTTACAGAAATCATCCAGACCTTTGCAGACAACCAACCCTATGACAACATCCCCACCCCTGCAAATCCACCCCCCACCCCAACTAACAATTGCCCCAAGTTCAGCTTCCACCCAGAACCAACCAAATCCATTGAAAAACTATTCCGCAAGCTCAAGCCAACATCTCTAGCCATAGATAAATTACCCGCTGAATACCTCCACCTGGCTGCAGAAGCCATATCATATCCTGTCTCCATCCTAATTAACAGATCCATCTCCGAGTGTATAGTACCCAAGCTATGGAAAATATCACACATCAACCCTCTACATAAAGGGGGAACCTCCCTGGAACGCAATAACTACCGTCCTATAGCCATACTACTCCCTTTATCTAAAATTTTAGAGAGGGTAATACACAAGCAACTAATGACATATCTCTTAGAAAATCATCTAATAGCAACACGACAACAAGGCTTTAAACCCTTCCATAGCACCTCCACTACACTAACAGAATTCACCAACATTGTCAGTACTCACAGAAACAACGGATTCCTTGTATCTGCCACCTTCCTTGACTTATCCAAATGATTCATTATGGTTAATCACAATAAACTCCTTTCCCTAGTAACTCTAAACCTTACCACCCCTGCCATCTCCTGGTTCAAAAACTACCTAGAGGGAAGGAAACAAGCTGTTATGTGGTAAAATCAACTCTCCCTACCAGTCTCCCTAGGAGTACCCCAAGGCTCCATCCTGGGGCCACTTCTTTTTACCCTCTTCACCAATCAGCTCCCAAACAGTATTCCTAAAGCCTCAATAGTGCAATATGCAGATGATACCACCATAATATGCGCAGCCAAATCAATTGACATCCTTCACTCCCTAACACAAGAATGTTTTTCCCTAGCAGAAACTTGGATTACAAACCAAAGGCTCATTCTGAACCCAAGTAAAACAAAGCTAGTACTCTTTAGCTCCCACAGAGCCACACCTCCCATCCACTGATTCTTTCCTCATCTCCTCCTTTAACAAGACTCAAACTCTTAGGGGTTGAAACAGATAATCACATTAGATTTGACCTACATATTTCTATAACTATAAAATAGTACATAAAAAACTTGGCCTACTGTATCATAATAAAAAATTCCTCACTGACCACTCCAAAACTACAATAGCGAGGACTCACCTACTATCCACCCTACTTTATGCCTCCCCCGTGCTTACAAATCTCTGCAAATCCGACCTAAACTTGATAGTTGTTATAATAAGATGGCCAAATTCGCTACAACCTCTCCCATCAGAACACATTACTGTGAATGCCTAAAAAAACTCAATTGGCTAGAACTACCACTACTACTTCAACTCAATCAACTATCACTAGCCCACAAAATAATACATAACTCTGAAAACACCCCAGCCCTACAAAATCTTTTGCAACCCTATACAATCACCAGGCCCTTGAGGTCTAGCACACAAAACCTCCTCAAAGTAACCAAATATAACAATGAAGCTGGTAAGTCTGTCTACAGCCACTGTATAGCAAAAACCAGGAACTCCCTTCCTGCCCACATAACTGACAAATCCCCATCACAGTTCAAGAAACTTGTTAAAACTCACTTTTTGAATAATCGACTGTGCTCCTGTATTTCCCCTGGCTAATGTCTCATTAGAACACTTTACCTAACTTAAGTAACTCTGCTAAGCCAAACAATCATAGTACTGTACCCACTTAGGTCTGTTAATCTACTGCTCATCCCATCTCTCCAGGAGTTGAGGAAAACTACCCCAGCAATGGTGAGCTCTCCATAAGCAACTAAAACCAGGAGAAGACATATTGTAAATCAATTTGTTATCCTTCTCAACTAAAACCAGGCAAAGCCATATAGTGAATCAATTTGTTATCCTTTTCAACTATAGCGAGCATCATCAGCTCTCTCTGAGCCTTATTCTACATCTCTCTGCTTTTACTCTGATAGTAAATCTATCACAGGAATCCTAAACTTAGGAATATCTTCTAAAATGTAATATTATATTGAAGAGAACGAATGCATCCTATCTGTTAGTTAATATGTATGTCAAAGTCTCTTCTATGGAAATTGTATGTCAAAAGTCTGTCCTTAAAACTATGTTTTGTAAAAAACTGTTATCTTGGAGCTTTTCTCCCCGGGCCTCCACTGAAAATGGACTTGTAATCCAGTTGGACTGTCCCGGTCAACAAATGTAAAATAAAATAAATAAATAAATAAATTTGACTCCTACAGCAGCTGAACCCTTTTCAAACTGAGACTCATCTGAGTTACAGTTGGGGGTCAATTTATTTTATTTTAATTTGCTTCCCAGGGTAGAACACTGATCAAACAATGACCATTTACCAGCTCAGGCTCTCTATACAGAGGAGACAAGGCTCACTTTCTGTCTGGTTCTAAAAATGCTGCAATGGTTAGCATAGCCAGCCTTAGGCATAGGCCAACTAGGCGGCCGCCTAGGGCGCTGCTTTTGTAGGGGCACTTTTCCAGTATTTATTTGGTGTAGGTAGACCAGGATGGGGGCACTGGGTGGTGTGGTGGGGGGTGCCATGATGCCCTTTTGTCTAGGGCACCAGTTGACCTAAGGCTGCTCCTGTTAGAGCATTTGTAGTCACCTCTCCTCAAAGACTGTAGTTGCTTTACAAGGATAGTTCTCTACTTCTAGTTAATCCATCTCATAATTAACACACGAGAATACTGATAAACTTACAATGTGACACAATGTTCTGTTCTTTTCTTCTGTCATTCCTGTCAAATCAGTATTGAGAGAAGACCAGACTGGTGATACATGAAATAGTCATGCTATAAGACAATTGTGGATATATTCAATATCAGAAAATACAACAACAATCAGAAATCATAATATAAAATAAATGTTTTACCTTGCTACAAGAAACAAGCAGAGACATGTGACAAGGAAAGCAGCCAGAGCACCAATCCAAATCTCTTTAGAAAAAGGATTCAGAAAACGAAAGAGGCCAATGTCTTCAGGAATAGCATCCCTTCGCACTAGTATACCAATCCCTGTCTGTATGTATGGCTTGGTGAACAGAATTGCTTTTTCTCTCACTGCTGTTATTGTTAGGGGAGCCACTGCCAAATCAGCTTCCTGTGAATCAGACATGAAATTCAGGCAAATGTACTGAACTGGAATTTCTACTTACATATTTCGATTGTATGCATTTATTTATATTACAAAATTGTACCACCATCATTACAATGCACAGGCAATACACAAAAACAGCAATCTAAGGATTGTTCTAACAATTTATATCTGTATTTACAGTAAACTCTCAGTTAACTAGAACTCAAGCAACCAGCAAAAAAATATTGAAGAAATACAGTACAATGTTCATGTGTTGCACTTTCTGTTTTCCTCCCCGCAGACCCATACCTTACATTTTTAGAGTTTTAGAGTTTTAAAACAGAAGATAGGAATAAATTCCCTCTCTCACCAACCTGAGAACAAGTCAAACCAAACAATAGTATAGGGTACAGTATTAGTCAGGCCTATTTTTAATAGTAACTCTCAGGCAACCAGAAACTACAGTTACCTGGCATCTACCAATCCCTATGGGTTCCGGTTAACTGAGAGTTTATTGTATTCATTTTTAAGCAGTGGTCCAGTGTACTTTTAAATAAATTTAATGATTCTGATTTACTGACCTTTGCCATCTGTTTATTATCTCCAGAAAACATAGGCCATTTCATTGCTCCCATTGTGTTAGATTTACCCTTTTCTTTTCCAGTTGTTTCTTTTTATGAAGTGCTATTTGCCTATCCACATGCTGATCATTGATTCCCCTATGAATCTTGGCCCTATTTGTTTGCTTTTTGTGATGAAATGGTCACTGATTCAAGCAAGAGCTGACTGATGGAACAGTAATTCAAATGGCCATTAAGACTGTTTAGTGCCACTGTGCTGAGGCTGACCAAGACCCATCAGCCTACTGAAGCCTTAGCCCCTGACAGATAATCCAGACTAGCAGTCCTAGGGATTTGCAGAGCATGGCTGATCTCACTATCAAGCCTTTCCCCGCCTCATCCCATGCAACCTTTACATCTCCCAGTCTGTCTAATGCTAAGCCAAAAGCCTTCATTAATGTGGATGTCTGGGTCATTTTTTAAGCCATAACCCCATCTACAGGGGGATGACCTAAGCATGCACATCACTGTGGGGGCATACTACTTCTTCCCTATATGTATGTGTCCATTTTTATGTCTGTTTGACAGACAGGGGATTGCATTCCTAGGTTCCCTGATCAAATACGATGAAAATCAAATCAATTTACATAAAAGTGAATTGGAAACCTTGGAAAGAGACATTACTGTGGATGCAGATTTTAATAGATATAGATATGATTATGGCCGTATTTTTTCATCCATCGACTCTGTCATAAAACATGCTATAGACACCAAGAAGAAAAAGTTTGACAGAGATGTCCATGCCTACGAACAAGGGATTGCCTACCCCCTCCCTCCACAAGTAATTATTTCTATGGGGGAAGGAAGGGTTAATTGCGATCAATTGTTAGGTGACGAGGATGATGGAGATGGAGGAAGTGACGTCATCGTGCAACCCCAGCAACTGAGGTGGAGTGAAAGGACAAAAAATGGTGGAGGTGCACAACAACTAGCAGCTAATAATTGCAATGAGAATAATGGCCAGGGCTTTCAAGGAGCTCGCTCGAATTTACCCAGACAACACTATGCCAAGGGACTGGGTCAGCAACAACGAAGGAAGCAGACTCATCGGAGGAGGTAGACCAAGACTCCCCTAGTTCCGTTACTCCTGCTTACCCTGCTATCGTGATTAGTAGCAAAGGTGACATTAACGTTTTTGATTATACTAATCTAGATGTTAACATTCAGTTTATTGATTTTCTGTCGAAGGGATTATCTTTTGTCCCTGACAAAAAAGTGGACTTGGCATCAATGATCTTAGATTTGAAAACCTTTGTCTGTAAACTTAACCTCACTGTTCTTATGGGTAATACCCCTGGTCTAACTAGCGACTTAAGAGTCTCTAGTTTATTTAATCCATCTTTGCATCCAACCTTGGGGTTGTTTGAATGCATTTGTGAAATGGATCTACGTATGGGTTTATTGGGTTATAATATGAAGAATGTACAATTTAACATGACATCTGCTGAATATGAGTTTATAGCCTCTTTAAAAATGCAGGGCATTAGAATTATGAAGCCCGATAAGGGTGGAGGCTTAATATTCATGTATGAGAATGAATATCAACAGAGAATGTTAAATGTTTTAGAATGTGACCATTATTGTGACTCTAGCATTAATCAGGTAAATATTGCATACAAGAAAATATGTGATACCATCGATGACTTATTTCTTGAAGGAAGTATTAGTTTGGATACCTTGCACTACTTGACAATGATAGCACCACGGATACCCATGATTTTTGGTTCTCCGAAAATACATAAGAGTATTCATAACCCACCCTTAAGACCAATAGTGGATGGGAGGGAATCAATCACATATGCTTGTGCCAAATATGTGGATAACAAGCTCAAACCAATAATTAAAAGGGAGAAAAAAATTTGTCCGGACTCATGGGGGTTTTTGTATGGTATTAATAATCTAGAATTTAACACCGACTACAATTTTGTAACAGTCGATATAAAAGATTTATATACAGTCATCCCCCAAGAGCTTGGTCTTGACTGGGTAAGGGCTTTTCTTATAGATAAAGGAATAGATAATGACATTAATGTCATTGAAATATTATTACAACTAGTCCTTTCCAATAATTTTATGTTCAATGGTCAGTTGTATAAACAAACGTCAGGCATAGCCATGGGGGCTCCCTGTGGGGCTACTTTTGCTAATTCTGTATTAACTTATTGGGAACATGAACGCCTGTTTAAAAGCAACCTCTTTCAAAGATATACATCCTGGTACATGGGATACCAGGATGACATGTTTTTTATCTGGAAAGGTGATGAGTCTACGGTTTTGCCCTTTATTAATGAGATTCGACAACTAACTGATTTCCTGGATTTCACATATCAGTTTAACATTGACACTACTAATTTTTTGGATGTGTCTATCTCTAAGGATAGAGCTCACAAAAGATATAAAACTATAATTTTCAGGAAACCTACATACTCAAATGCATTCCTACATTTTTCTAGCAGCCACCCCTTCCATCAAAAGAAGGCAGTCATGAAGGGACAGTTAGTGAGGGCAGCTAGGATGATTTCCTTGGAACATGATTTTCTAGTTGAATGTAACCTTCTCAGAGATATGTTCACTAGTAGAGGCTATCCTAGGTCTTTATTTGACCAAATTTGGATGGAAGTTACTAATAAAAGACAGAATGGGCATTTTCAGCCTATATTGAATAAGGGTTATAACCTGTCAGAAGCATTACATGACCACATGTATACTACAGTTACTACTTTGTGAAACAACAAGGTAGTTTATACTGGTCCCACATTTATTACCACATATTCGATAAATGTTAAATTTGTTTCAAACATAATACATAAAAATTGGGCTCTAATTTTGGAAGATACGCACATAAATAGAAAGTTTGATCAGCCTTTGCACATATCTTATAGATGAGGGCCAAACTTAAAGAATCTTGTTGAATTACAAAACAAGGCAGTCAAAAATGTGAATAAGGGCATGTTAAAATGTGGTCACTGTAATCAGCATACCTTTGTCGTCAGGTCAAACATTTCAAGTGAATTCGAAATACAACTGCGAATCTAAGGCATAGTCTATGTAGCATTATATCAACTATGCCAATCATTTTATATTGGGAAAACAGAGAGGTCTTTAAGACAAAGAATTTATGAACATCTTTACCATATGAATAAAGGTAATTCACTTAATGCACTTGCTAGACGCATTTTAGGCCACCCCACACATAGATTTTTGTTTACCATCTTACACCAAGAAAAGCAAAGTGTAAGAGGAGGTTCCTGGCAGCTTAGGGTTGAGGAAAATGAGCTGTTATGGCAAATCTGTACCTCTGCCCATATTTTTCCTGGGCTCAATTTATATGCTTTCATCATGTGTATTCTGAAGCTTAAAGCATTGAATAGGTAGGATTTAATAATTTTTTACCTGGTCACAATTATTAAAACCCAATAGTTTAGTTTATTTTGGTTTATTTTAGTCTAATTATTTTCTAATTCGATATGTATTTAAATTTTATTATGATATTCACAAACTTTTTAGTGTATATGCTTATGTTTTCAATGTGTTATTTTATACATTTTTATACTTTGACTTAGAGCACTTTTTTACAATATGACATCACGTGTTTCTGAGGTATTAAATTTTGGATTTACAGTTTAGGTATATACAACTTTAAGGACCTAATTTGCTGAGCAATCAAAGTTTAATTGTTGTCCCTATTAATACTATTGCACGTTTACATCTCCCAGTCTGTCTAATGCTAAGCCAAAAGCCTTCATTAATTTGGATGTCTGGGTCATTTTTTAAGCCATAACCCCACCTACAGGGGGATGACCTAAGCATGCACATCACTGTGGGGGCATACTACTTATTCCCTACATGTATGTGTGTATAAATATATATATATATGTGTATACATATATATATATATATATATATATATATATACATGTGTGTATACATACATATATATATATATATATATATATATATATATATATATATATATATATATATATATATGTGTGTGTGTGTGTGTGTTCCTCACCTTGGCTGTTTCAGTACCATTCAGATCTCCTGCCGCATAGAGACAATCAGTTAACTGGAAGCATGTCACCCACCACAGTAGGATGGACATACTGGTATGGAATGGTCTATTTCATCCCCCTTGCCTGAATCTTCCAGCATTCAAGACACTAACTGAGCTCATATCAAGAGAGTTGTAGTCAGGGCTTTACTCCATAATACCACTGGGCTAGGACCAATGTAGTTGCATCTGATCTGGTACGTTTCATGTATAATTTTTTCTTTTCTCAGATATTGACATACGAAAGAATATCATGCTCCTCAATTACTACCAGTCCTCTTCCTTGTAAAGTATGTTTATATTGATCCTCTTCTAACCAAATTCTACTTACTGATCAAATTTCAAAATTATATATAATACTCCAGTCTCATATGAATTTATGAACTGTATAATTGTGCTAAGATTGGATTAGATAAGAATTACAGACAAAGGGGGAAAAACAGATTATGGGCAGTACACAAATCATGTACCTTAGAAGTGATTATTTATTACCGCCAAGGAAAATAAACAACTGTAAAATGAAATAAGGAAAGGCAAATGTAAAAATTTTAAAGCTTCACTGAGCATATAGTATTTAGCATATTCAAAATCCATTTCAAATGGTAAATAAATGCTGCTCCTGCTCCAAGCAACACACACACACACACACTGCAGTGTAGTAGGTCAATCACAGAAAAAAAACAGCTTACCCTGTCTCTTGTTTGTTTTAGGTGGGATAATTAAAGTAGAATTCCACCCAAATGTCAAGTTTTTCTTTCAAAAAGGGATTTTTTTCCCCCTGTATTTTAATGCGAAAGTGCTGTATACACAGCCTGGCGCCCACTGGTTTGGTGGTGGTGGTGGTGGGCGGCACTGGCCAGAGGGGCTGCCACAAAATCTTACATTTCATTTTTTAATAACGCACATTACACTGTGTGTGCCTTACATTTCTTCTTTGACACATGCAGAGTGAATCCTTAGTAGCATCTGTACATGCATTTTTAGTATGATGCATGTATTTTTAAAATGATTTTTAATGGATTTGGAGTTGTCATTCTGGAAGAACTCAGAGGAGAATGGGTTGTTTGTGAAATAGGTTAATGGAGAAGTGTGTGTGTGTGTGTGTGTGTGTGTGTGTGTGTGTGTGTGTGTGTGTGTGTGTGAGAAATACACCAGTTAGGGATGGCAGGTTGGTTAGCTCATTCAGGCTCAAACCTTGCAACTTTAATACAGGACCCCAGAGCCCGAATCCTCTACAGCAACTGCCAAACTGTCATCAGCAAGTGTATTTCAAGGACTGTTGAGTTTCAGTACATTTTCAACGAATGGTGAGTTTCTGCTCATTTGCAAACAATGTTTAGCTTGAGTGCATTTTCAAACAAAGTGGAATTTCTGTGTATTTTCAAGGAATGCTGACTTTCTGTGCATTTTCAAAGAATGTTGAGTTTCAAGGGAAGAGAAGTTTATTGTTACTCATGCTAAATCTGTTTTCAGTGTGTAACTGTTTTATTTAGCAAATGGCCATCATCAGTATTTTAAAAGCAGTGTTAGTAGCACAACAGGTTGCATACTTAGATTTTGTGGATAGAGTGCTGATATTGCAGTGCCTCCTTTAAGGGGGGGTGGTGGTGGTGTTGCACTCCTGAGTGTGTCCTTCTTTAGATGAGATGCCTAGTGACTATGAACCTGTTGCTGGTTTGACAGCCATTCCCTATTGCAATATTACCAACTTCCAATTTGTTTTAAATGTAACATGGACAGCAGGCACTAAATTTGTACATGAAACTCTGAAGTGTAAAGTTGTTTGCCAGCAAAAATATCTTCATTAGAGATACCTTTAATGTGAAATCATTCAGATGATTTTTACTTCTGCAGAAATTGTATATTGACTGATATTGGTAGATGTAATAACAGAGATTT
Organism: Protopterus annectens; assembly: GCF_019279795.1. Lineage (NCBI taxonomy): Eukaryota > Metazoa > Chordata > Ceratodontiformes > Protopteridae > Protopterus > Protopterus annectens. Next base: position 1,531,898,451 of record NC_056729.1, read on the forward strand.
GAGTGGCCTTTTGTGATTGAAAGGTTCTGTAATGGGTAGTTTTGTCCTTGTTGGTTCATGCATTTTGTTTCACTGCTTACCGGAAAAATGTTCAAATCTACAATTTTAAAACACACTCTCAAAAGTGGTTCTATATTATGCAAGGAATATATTTTAATACCCACTCAGGATTGTGCATCAAAGAACACATGTATGCATGCCATGCATGGTCCTAAAAATGTGTGCAAGGGTGTATGGTTTCAAAACAGCCCAAAGGTAAACTTAATTCACCGCCAGCCAGAAGCATTTTCTTTGAATGTGGGTTTCAATGAATGTGAGTTTCACGGGCAGAGAACCTTAGTGTTCATGCTAAGTCTGTTTTCATTGTGGGACTGTATTGCTTTGTTTAGCAAATTACTATCAGTGTTTGTGCTGTAAAATTTGAAATAAAAGTTTTAAATATTTCTAATCATTGTAGAAGTAAAGAAGAAAATAGTATGCACACTGACAGGTCTGAACAGTGTTTATGGTAACTGGGGAGAAATAGCAAAGTAGTGGGACATTGGCATGGCTGGAGGATTGCTGTGCATGTGGGGGGGGGGTCTTGATCCATTAACCTGCCTAGGCCACACTTGACCAAGATCCAGCTCTGGCCATAAGTAATAAAAAACATCTTTTAATAATTATTCCATTCATTTTATGCTTGAACTTGTTTCTGTTTACCCATTTACGAAATCTCACATTTTTTCCCATGCTTGTCTCATCATCTGTTTCATAATAGGTTCATAGGTTGGTACTAAGCTATCGGCCCTAAGGCCTATGCAAGCCTAGCCATAACAATTCCCTGGATATTTCTTCCCACAATATTTACTTCTCTGGGCCTCTGTCTAGCAGGGCGATTGACGTGAACCCTGGGGTGAATTTTCCATCTCCCATCCAATCATCAAGGTTCCTTTTGAAGAGGGCCAATGAGGCGCTCTGCTTGACATGTATGGGCAGTCTATTCCAGAGTATGGGGAGTCTCTGGGTCAGGAACCTATCCCTCCAGCATGTTTTGTTCATTGTGATAAGGTTTAAATCCCTGTAGCGTGTGGCTCTGAGGGATTGGGATTTCTTTAAGTGGAGCATGTCCAACAGCTCAGGGTTTGACATGGCCTTGTATGTTAAGCAGAGATTGCCTCCGAGTAGACGATATGCCACAGAGTATAGCTGGAGTTTTTTTAGACGGTTAGCATATGGCATCTGGTTTAGGCCTGTGATTCTTTTAGTGAGGTATTTCTGTGGCCTTTCCAGCTGTTGCAGATGTCTTGTGAGGTACATACCAAACAGGGCATTATACTCTATAATGGGTCTAATGAGGGATGAGTACAGTGGGACAATGACCTCCTTTTTTCTGGATGAAAAGCCCTTAGTGATGAGGTGTGCCACATAGAAGGATTTCCTGACTGTTGTGGTGATGTGGTTATCGAAAGTGAGACCACTGTCCACCTGTGTCCCTAAGTCTCTCATCACACTTTCGATGTTTAGTGTCCTGCCACCTATGTGGTAATTCATGGGTACATGTTTTTTTCCAAAGGGGATAACTATGCATTTCTTGGCATTAAGCTTGAGCCCATTGCTCTGGCACCAGGTATCTGTTTCTGTAATACCCTTTTGTAGAATATCCACATCATTTGGGGGATTTAATAATGGCTCCCAGTTTGCAGTCATCTGCAAACTTTGTTAGCCAGAGTCCCTTAGTGTTGGCCTGTACTACAGAGAAGTAGATGCCAAACAAGAGTGGTCCCAGGACTGAACCCTGAGGTACTCCACTTGTCACTTGTCTGGAGCTGGATTTGGAGTCTGCTACTCTTACAGTCTGGGTTCTGTCAGTAAGCCAGTTGGCAACCCATCGAGTGACGTAGGGATTTATGCCCAGCTTAGTAAGTTTATCTATGATTCCAAAGTGGGGGATGGTGTTGAAGGCCTTGGCGAGGTCCAGATAGGCTGTGTGGACCACCTTACCCTCGTCCACAGCTCTGGAGACTGATTCGAAGAAGTCAATCAGATTCAGGAGACAAAATCAGCCCTTCATAAACCCAAACTGGGTGGGGTCCAGTGTTTGAAGGTTGCCAATGTCTTTGTTTATAAGTTCCATGATAATGCGTTCCATGCCCTTGCAGATCAGGCTTGTCAGACTGATGGACGGTACTTCCCGGGATCCAAGATGGATCCTCCCTTGTGGAGCGGGATAACTGTAGCTGTGCGCCACTCAGTGGGCACGAAGCCTAAGGTGAGGCTATGATTAAACATGACACTTAGGTGAGGTGCCAGTTCATTTTGTAGTTCATGTAGTACACAGCCTGGGATGTCATCTGGTCCCATGGATGCTGTATTCTTAGCTTTGGAGAGTGCAGTTTCTACCTGTGTAACCGTGATTATCGGAATTTGGCAATCTTTTGGTATTGAGATGGGCCCTTTAGGGGGTGAGAGGGGGGTGAAGTTGGCACTAAATCGATCTGCCAGGATATTGGCAATATCCTTGGGATCAGTATATTTAATGCCATTCTGTTGTAGCTCAGAGCAGATCTGAGCATTGCCATTTAGATTCTTGACATAACTATAGAATGCCTTGTGGTTGTCTTTGGAATCTTTGGCAATTTTATTTTCGTAACTTGCTTTTGAAGATTTTATGAGGGAACTCAGCTTCTTACTGAGGCTGGTGAGGGAGTTTTTTGCATCCTGGGATTTTCCTCTTTTCTGCAACATTTTCTTCCTTCTGTTGTATAGTTTGTTTATAGCAGGGGACTACCAGATTGGCTTCCTTTTTTTGGAGAAGAGCATCTTGGTTCTATTTGGGATGGCACGATTCATGCACGAGTGGATGTGCTCGTACAGTGCCTTAATGTAGGATTCTGCAGTCAAACTTCCAGATCCCGTCTGCATGGGTGTTGTGGAGTTTGTCACTTCTGACTTCAGTAGCATGAAGTTGGCTTTGGAGAAGTTTTTTAAGGAGGTTTCCTTACTGGGGGATGGGATGTGGATGTCAAGGGTGATTTGCTTATGGTCAGACATTACCAATGAGGGGGTGACCACTGGTGTGGAGCATCTATCTCCCATGTTGGTAATGACCAGGTCTAAGATATTGGAGCCCCTGGTGGGACAATGGATTAGTTGATCCAGGGTGTTAGAATTTATGAATTCCAAGAACCGTTGGGAAAAGGAGTTGGTACCAGAGTAGTTTTCCCAATTAATGGCAGGGTAGTTGAAATCACCTAGTATTAGGGTGTTTGGTTGTATCTTAATATTTTCCAGTATGTTAAGAAAGGTGTAGTGAGAATCTTGGGGCATGGTGGGGGATCTGTAGCAAGCTACAATTTGGATTGCAGTCTTACCTAGTGTTAGTTGCACCTGGAGAATTTCAGATGCATTGTGTTGGGCAACTAGCCTGGAGGTGTGAATATCCTTGGTGAATATGGACACTCCTCCACCTTTAGTGTTTCGGTCTTGGTTTTGTGGCCAAAAAGTGTGGTAAGAATTGTAGCCTGGTATTGCAGGGGTGCTCTCTGGAGCCTTGAACCAGGTCTCAGTTACTGCACAGATATTGATGTTCTCCATTTTTAGGAGTGCCTTGAGAGAGTGCATTTTGAGGTCTAGACTTCTAGCATTGAGTAGCATTACCTTCAGATTTTGCATGCTTGTATCTGTTATGGTGGTGGTTTTGTCCTTTGAACCTTGCCTAAAAAAGGCACTATAGGTGTGGCAAGAGCTTTAGCCAGTAACCCGAATCTCAGGGGTGACAGGTGCAGACCATCTCTGGCAAAGCATCATGGTTTGTCGATCATGTCTTCCCAGGCAGACAAATACTGGATCCCCTTTGAATGACAACAGAAGCTTAGCCAATTGTTGAAGTCAGTCATTTTGTCCTTATGCTGTGGTATCATTCTGGGTGAAGGCAGGCTGCTACTCAGGGCTAGGGTCATACCTGCCTGGGTCACATGACCCAAGAGCTCTTCCATGTCTCTTTTCATGTAGTCCAGGGAGGTACGTCTCAAGTCATTCACTCCAGCATGGACAATGACAGAGTCGTATTTGTACATGTTGTGGAGTGACATGAGTGCATGCATTATGTGGTGGATCCTGGCACCCGACAGGCAGCTGACTGTAATTTTCTCCTTGTTCAGCCTCGTGAGTGGGACATCAGTGTGCCTGACTATAGAGTCTCCAATGACTAAAGTGTTGGGTACATTGTCTTGCCTTAAGGGCTGTTGTAGGGTGGCACACTGGTGTTGTGAGCTATGTGTCACTTTGGTTGTGACTGGTGTTTGTTTGCGTTTCGGCTTCGGAGGTCCTTGTTGCTTGGGCAGGTTAATGTTAAGGACCTCCGCATATGTGGATTTAGTGTTGCTATGTGTGGGTGTTGATGGTGTGGGTTTTGAAAGGCTATGAGTTGCTTGAGGTGTAATGCAGGTGTTAACCTTCTTCTCTTGACTGTCTAGCACAATCTTGGCTGGAGAGAGCTTTGCTTCCAGTTTGGCTATGTAAGTGCATCTCTCGCAGGTTGTAGTGTTAGGTGGTAGGAGGAGAGGATTGTCTGTGTATATGAGGCAGTTGCCGCATTGCCCCAGTATGCCCATATTCACCAGGTGGACAGGAGAAATCACTGGAAGCTGACCCTTGGACATGCTTGTTTAGTTGCTTTTTCGTAAAGTTTAAGAGCTGTTTTCCCTTACCTTTGCAAGGTACTTTGCAATTATAGGCTGTTTAGTGCCTATGTTTAATTTCCCCTTATTGACAAGGAGAGCTGAGTGCTTGTGTCAGTTTTAGGCTTCCTAGTGCTTTCCAGCAGGTTCTAGAGCAAGTGCTAGTCACAGGGGTTCAGATTTTAGTGCTACTACTGAGAAATCAGCTAGTTTTAAGGGAAAATTTGAAGAACAGACTTTCTGGCACCTGGAATAGTTTAACTGTAGCCTTGTAGTGCTGCACGATGTGAAAAATGTGCAAACACACGTGTTTTTAAGCCAGAAAGTTGAAAGGGATAGAAATCAGCCCAAAAAGGCTAATAAAATTACAATTTCAGAGCTGGAAATCATTCCTCTAGCGTTAGATAGGCAGTACAATGCTCACCAGCCCCACTGGTAGGCAGTAGGACTTCCCTCTACCACAGCAAGGTCTGGATAACTCTGAGCGCAGAAAATGAAGTCTTGAGACAAGCAAAGCCTGGGATATGGACTGGCTAGAAAAGGTGGGAAACGAGCAAACAATATAGTATTTTTTCTTTTTTTTGTTGAAACAGGCTAAACAATGCAATAATACAGTAAATAAGCACAGAAAAGGCTAACACACTTGAGTGTGTAGTCCTAAACAATAAATGCAATCAAAACTCTACAAAATTACCAATTTAAAACTTTTTAAATGAAGGAAGGCAAGTGCACAACCGAAAACAGATTTAAGAGGCAATAACACAAACACATAAGTAGCTAGTCTACATATACAGAGAAGTTTATATATATACAGAAAAGCAGCTAAAACACACAAACACTTCAGATGCAGTGCAACCTAGAGCACTTGAGTTGTAGCAATATTAAGGCAATTACAGTTATAATAAATGCTCTAAAATATACTCTATATTTCCAAAATGTTTGAGAAGCACAGTCAGAACACAAGGAGATTCTGGCAAAAAAAGGTTATGAAGGTTAAGAGGGGGAAAAATAATTAGTTTAAGTAATTGTTTCTAACTACAGCCCCATTAAAAATAATGTGTCTTAAACATAGGTGCTTGAACATGCCTTGTCAGTCACAAATTACCAGCATCACATCATACAGATAAACAGTGTAGCCTGGAAATAGAGTTCTGACTCTATGTTGTTGTGAATGACTTGAGACATACCTCTCTAGACTATCCATGTGCAACTAACAGTGGGTAAAACTGCCTTTCAGTTTATAGCCTGCTACAGACCACCCTCCCAAACCCAGGAACCCCACTCGGCCTTCCTGAGAACACTGGAAAATATGAAGGTCTCTCCAAACACCATTATATTGGGCGACTTCAACTACCCAAACATAGACTGGGAGCATTACTCTAGCTCCAACACCCTAGCCCAAAGGTTCCTAGAATTTATAAACTCAAATGCTATGGAACAACTTGTTACCACTCCCACAAGAGGGGAAAACACACTGGACCTGATCATCATCAACATGGGGACTCTATGCTCCAGACCAGAAGTGTATCCCTCACTGGTAAGATCAGACCATAAACTAATCTCACTGGATATTCACATCCCGACCCCACCCCCCGCCAAGAAAACCACAGTGAAAAACTTCTCTAAAGCAAATTTCACACTCCTCAAAACCGAGGTGGAATCCTTCAAAGCCCCCGGGCCTGTGGAAAATACGGCCCAGATTGCAGAATCCTTTATAAACGCATTCTATGAACACCTTCAGGAATTCATGGATCTTGCAATCCCAAATAAAACCAAGACCCAATCCTCCAAAGGCAGACGTCCTGTCTGGTGGACCCCAGCCATAAACAAACTATACAATAGAAGGAGGAAGCTACTACATGATAGAGCAAAATCCCAAAAAGGGAAGGCATCTCTGATCAGTATTAGCAAAAGACTATGGGCACTCATAAAATCGTCTAAGGCCAGCTTCGAGAGAAAAATTGCACAGGACACTAAGGATAATCACAAGGCTTTCTTTAGTTATGTTAGGAACCTGGGTGGGAATTCCCAGATATGCTCTGAATTAGTCCAAAATGACAAAAAATACACCGAACCCACAGACATTGCCAACATCCTAGCTGACAGGTTCAGCGCAAACTTCTCCCCCTCCTCCCCACCAAAATGGCAAATATCTATCCCAGCAGAGTGATGCCCCCCTGACATCTCAGATGCTCAGGTAAGAGCTGCCTTCTCCAAAGCAAAAAACACAGCATCAATGGGACCAGACGGTGTCCCGGGCTGCGTCCTACATGAACTCCAAGAAGAGCTAAACCCAAACATAAAACTACTGTTCAATCTCAGCCTTACTACAGGATATGTACCCAAAGAGTGGCATACAGCAACAGTGGTCCCTCTCTACAAAGGTGGTGCCTCAACGGATCCTGGAAACTATCGCCCCATAAGCCTGACTAGCTTGGTCTGCAAAGCTATGGAAAGGATCATCATGGACCTCAAAAATAAAGATATTGGGGACCTACAGACACTGGATCCTACCCAGTTTGGCTTTGTTAAGGGCAGATCCTGCCTCTTAAACCTGGTCGATTTCTTTGAAACAGTCACCAAGGCCATTGATGAGGGGAAGGTGGTCCACACAGCCTACCTGGACCTCGCAAAAGCCTTTGATACAATACCCCACTCGGGCATTATAGATAAGCTCACCAGCTTAAATATAAACTCCTATGTCACTAGATGGGTTGCAAACTGGCTCAAGGACAGAACCCACATGGTTAGAATTGCTGGAGCCATGTCAGACTCCAAACCAGTTACAAGTGGCGTCCCACAAGGCTCAGTCCTGGGACCTCTCTTGTTCGGTATATATTTCTCAGAAGTACAGGCCAACACGGAAGGACTGTGGCTGACCAAGTTCGCAGATGACTGCAAACTGGGCACCATAATAGACTCTCCAGCCGAAACAAGCATCCTCCAAAAGGGCCTCATAGAAACAGACAACTGGTGCCAGAGCCATGGCCTCAAGCTAAATGCCAAAAAGTGTATAGTCATCCCCTTTGGCAAAAACAAAGTGCCCACAAATTACCACATAGGTGGTAATCCATTAAGTACAGAAGAAGTAATTAGGGACCTGGGGACCGAAGTTGATAGCAATCTCTCATTTGACAACCACGTAGCCAAAGTGGTTAGAAGAACATTTTATATAGCCCACCTAATCATGAAGGGATTCACATTTAGATCAGGGGAGGTCATCGTGCCTCTTTACTCATCCCTCATCAGGCCCATAATTGAGTACAATGCCCCTTTTGGGATATACCTTACCAGACAACTGCAGCAACTTGAAAGACCCCAAAAGTACCTCACCAAGAGGATCAAAGGGCTCAAACAAATGCCATATGCTGCCCGGTTAAAGAAACTCCAGCTCTACTCAGTGGCATACCACCTGCTCAGAGGCGATCTGTGCCTGATGTATAAAGACATGTCCAACCCGGAATTAATGGACATGCTGCACCTCAGAAAATCCAAATCCCATCAAGCTATGTACTCGAGAGACTTGAACCTCAGCACTGAAATAAATAGGACATGCTGGAGGGACAGATTCATAACCCAGAGGCTTCCTTCACTCTGGAATAAAATCCCAGTCCAGGTTAGGCAGAGTCCCTCATTGACTCTCTTCAAGAGGAATCTATGATGAGTGGATGGGAGATCGTAGGTTTACCCTGGGTATCACTTCTGTGTCACTGTTAGACAGAGGCACAGTATACTAACCTCGAAAAAGAGCATAGCAAAATTAATTTAAAATGGGTGGCGAAAGCCAAACACACTCTGGCTAGGCTTATAAATGCCCTAGGGCAGATAGCCTAGTATGAACCTATGAACCTATATGAAGAGAGACATGATTGAGCTCGCTGAATATGTGTCCCAGGCAAGTATGTACCTAGCCTTAAGCAGCACCCTACTGTCTCCTAGAATGATGCCTCAATACAAACAGAAAATAATTGACTTTAACAAGTGGCTTAGTTTCTGGTGTCATTCCAAGGGGATCCAGGACCTGACAGACAGACCATGATGCTTAGCCACAAATGGCCTTCATCTGTCTACCCCGGGCTTCAGATTTCTAGCAAAGGCTCTTGCCTCCCCCATAGTGCCCTTTTTAGACAAAACCATGAGCACAAAATTAGCAACAAGAAAATTCTTCTATACAAAATTTAAAAGTCATATTGCTAAATGCTAGGAGTCTTAGCATGGAACTCCATGCATTGCAAGCATTCCTCACCTTGGAGGAAGGTGACATTTGTGCAGTCACTGAAACGTGGTTCAAAGCTGTGGAGAGCACCCCAGCCTTACCAGGTTACTCATCCTATCATACTTGCAGACCCCAAATGGAGGGCTACAAAGCCAAAGGAGGTGGAGTTTCAATATTTATCCAAGACATACACACCTCCAGGCTGGTCAAATGGTATGACGCACAGGAGACACTCCAAGTGCAGTTAACTGTCGACAAAATACCTATTCAAATCATAGCTAGCTACAGACCCCCCCAACCATGACTCAGGATGCCCATTCCACCTATCTGGACTTACTTGAATCCATCAAGATTCAACCCTCTACCCTGATCCTGGGTGACTAACTACCCAGTCATAGAGTGGAAAACCTATTATTGCCAAACATGAATGCCCAGAGAGTCCTTGACTTTGTCAGTGCCAATGCATTGGATCAGCAGGTCGACACCCCCATGAGAGGTGAAAATATCCCAGACCTGGTACTAATCAACATGAGTAGCCACTGTAGCACCCCTACAGTATCATCCCCCTTGGTAAGATCCGACCATAAAGAGATCACTTTCGAAGTCACCATCTCCCCTGACACCCCCCCCCCCATCAGGGTCAAACAAAACAAAAAAAACTTTTCCAAAGCTGATTGCAATCTGCTGAGAGCAAGTATAAGTAGCTTCACAGCCACCACCCCTTCAGTTGGAACTAGCACTAATATCCAAGCCTACACCAAAAAACTATATGAGCACCTACATAGCTGTATGGACTCAGCAATACCTGACAGGACCAAATCATCTTCTTCAAGGAAGAGTAAACCTGTCTGGTGGACAGCTGCAATAAACAAATTCTATAATAAAAGGAAAAAATTGCTGTCCAGGACCAAGAAGGAGCAGGTGCTGAGTTGGAAGCAATCTCTCCTTTGTCTGAGCAAGCAAATAAGGTCACTGGTGAAAATCCTCTAAGACTAACTTCGAGTCCAAATTGGCCACATACACTAAGGGCAATCACAAAGCCTTCTTCACATATGCCTGCAAGTTTCAAAGGTAACTCCCAAATCTGCTCTGAACTGGTGGTCAAGAACACCACACACACAAACGCCGTAGATATAGCAAACCTACTGGCAGACAGGTTTAATGGAAACTTCACCTCCCTGTCTTCCCCATCAATAAACCAGGACATCCCCACACCCGCCCCCCTCCCCTCATCACCAGGGAGCAGGTCTTTAATGCCCTTTCAAAGGCAAAAATTACAGTCTCCATGGGACCCGACAGCATCCCTGGCTGCATCCTACATGAACTCAGCTCCATTAGGCACCCTATTCAACCAAAGCCTGAGCACTGGCTTCATCCCAGCTGAATGGAGCTCAGCCACTGTCATCTCTCTACACAATGGTGGAGCATCCACTAACCTAGGCAATTATAGGCCCATCAGCCTAACCAGCCTGATCTACAAAGCCATGGAACACATCATCATGGACCTTATAAACAAGGAAATTGGCAACCTCCAAACACTTGACCCCACACAGTCTGGTTTTGTCAAAGGGAGATCATGCCTATTAAACTTGGTCAACTTCTTTGAAACAGTCACCAAAGCCATGGATGAGGAGAAGATGGTGCACACTGCTTACCTTGACCTAGCCAAAGCCTTCGACACTATTCTCCACTCAGGCATAATAGATAAACTCTCCCAGCTAGGCATCAACCCATGTTACCAGATGGATAGCTAACTGGCTCACTAATAGAACCCACTCAGTCAAAATAGGGGAAGCCACCTCTAGTAGTAGACCTGTAACGAGTGGTGTACCCCAAGGATCAGTCTTTGGGCCTCTACTGTTTGGGATATACTTTTCTGAGGTGCAAGCCAAAACCATTGGTCTGTGGCTGACCAAGTTTGCAGATGACTGCAAGCTGGACACTGTCTTAAATTCCCCTAGTGATGTCAAAATCCTCCAAGAGGGCTTTACCCAAACTAATGACTGGTGCCAGAAGCATGCCCTCAAACTGAATGTCAAGAAATGCATCATTATCCCCTTTGGGGAAAATGCATCCCCACTAATTATCACATTAATAACAATGTACTAAGCACACAAGCAGTTGTGAGGGACTTGGGCACCAAGGTTGATAGCAACCTGACTTTTGACGACCATGTTGCCTCCATTGTTTGGAAGATTTTCTACATGGTCCACCTCATAAGTAAGGGTATTTCATCCAGGAACAAGGAGTTCATAACATCCCTGTTTCATTCCATGTTTTTGGCACCAGTTGTTTATTGGAGACATACCTCTGAATTGTCCAGATTTTTACCACAAATTTGTGTTCTGTTCCTAATAAAATATGTGATTTTCTAGATTTTTGTGGCAAATCCGTGAGGACTGAATTCACTAAATTATGACAGGGATTTGAGTTCCAGATTTCATATCCTTCAAAAAATGTATGGTATTACAAGACCTTTTTTATTTTAGCAAATTTCTAAGTTTATAAGAGCAATTTTGTAAAAAAAAATGTGTGCCAAGAGGTTGAGAGATATTGAGACAAACACTCCTCCATGATAGCTTAATCATTTTTGGGATTCATCTGCAAAGTGAGTCAGCCAGAGCCATTCAGTACTGGCTTTTACTTCAGAAAAGTAGATGCCAAACAAGAAAGGTCCCACACAGAACCCTAGGGAGCCCAATTCATGAATGGTCTCTTTGTAGAGGTAACTTCACTTGTTTTATTTATCTGCATCCTATCTGTGAGCCAGTTGGTTTATCACAAATAGTAATAAAAATGATAATTAATAATCATGATTTTCTTATCATGAATTCATAGCCATTTCCTTTTAGCAAGCACTACAAGCACTATCAAAAAGGAAAATACTTTCATCTTACTCTCCAGATTTTCTGTCAGTATTTCACTTGCATTTTTCTTACACCCAAAGGAAACCCACATGAAGACAGGGAGGACATTCAAACTTCACACATAAGGAACCCCAGCTGAGAACTGATTAAGAGAACCTCTTGCTAATATGTGACTATTCTATCCAGTGCATCACTATATTGCCCAGGAGGACACTTGGGGATGGACAAAAGCCAAAGCTGGAATTTTTGATAGGTTTTATTAGCCTGATATATTGAAAGGAATTGATAATGTTTGTACAGATCATTCAAAATGTCAAAAGGTGGCACAATATACTGGGTTCAGCATGTCCAGTAATACCAATGTCTATTAGTGAAGTCCTATTCAAGCAACTAGTCCTGGATTTTGTATGTCTAATTGTAAAATGCAATAAAGTCTACTAATACATTACAGTGATTCTTAAATATACCACAAAGCTTCCTGAAACTGAGGAGACTTGGGAAGAGAAAAAACCCTTTAAAAGTATGACAGCATACTTTACAAATAATAATAGTTCAAAACCAGTTAGTGATGCAGGTAAACGGGTCCTTCAGCAAAATGAAGTATAAAATAAGCAAAAATAGAAGAAGGCTCCAGACCATGGCACTTAAAAACATAAACTCTTTAATAACAAAGTAATTGGTGAGCGCTTTTGCAGCAACAAGCTGCTTCATCAAACAACAAATACACTAAATCATCCTCTGTTTAAATCAAGTTCAACCAAAAAGCAGCTCAATTCAATTAAACTCATGCAAAATCTTAAAGTGCTGCAACATCATGCTCTCATATCAAGGTCTAAATAGAGTGCATATAAATACATATATAAAGTGCATATAAAAATATAAAAATACAAAGATAAAACCGTGCAGATAAATAAATAAAAACCATGAATAAATAATAGCACAAGAATGCATACAGAATAATAACAGCACAAGTTACCTAGGAAGAGGTCTATTAAGAAGTATAGGTCTAATGGATACTTTTTCATTAAGCCCTTTACCCATATTTGCACGCATCCTAATAATCCAGTCCAGCTCTTTGGTTTCTACCCTGTTTCTAATGTCTCACCCTCTGTGTCCTAAAGCTACAATATCAATAACCATAAATTTAAATTCATGTCCATTCCCATTCTTTATGACCTGTCTCACCAGTGCATTAGTTCCAACTTGCTTGGAAATATCATACATGTGTTCTCTGATACGATCTCTTAGCCTACGTGTAGTCATACCCACAGAAATAGATTGGCATGCAACACAGTAGGGTAAGTATACCAAATTAGTGGTATTACAATCAGCTACTAATCTAAAACATAACATTTTTTTCGTATCTGGATGTGTAAAGTTACCACTTCTATCTAAACATTTACAGAAATTATATCTATTACAAGGAAAGGTGACATAGTTATGATGGGAAAATTCAGTAGTGTTCTCATGTGCATACTTAGGGCCACATAATAATCTCTTTAAAGACTTTTTATTTTTGAAAGCATATCAAGGGGTATCCCCCACTAGCCCCTTGACCTGTTGGTCAGCACAAAGAATGTTCCAGTTCCTTTGATAAACATCTAGTAATAAGTTGATTTTGCTAGCATAAGTAAGTGGTATTCTCATAAACTTGTTGGCGGGTGCTATTTGTCCCTCATCTTCCCTAAAATTAGAGAAGTAAGGTTGCCCCTTCCCTTCTCTGGCACTAAGTACATCCATCATTACTTTCTGTACTTCCTTCTGGGCATACCCTCTCTCCACAAAATTACTTTCTAAACTAAGCAGTTCATCTCTGAATCGATGCTCATTAGTTGTTAATCGTGATACCCTTAAGGCTTGTCCCCTCATAGCATTTCTAAAAACATGTGATGGGTGCATACTATTTCTTTGAACAAAAGTATTTCTATAACATTCCTTCCTGAATATCCTAGTTTCAAACTCTCCTGTAGGTGTTCTTGATATATTGACATCCAAAAATTCAATAGAAATATCTGATCTATGAGCAGTGAATTTAAGAAAATGAGTACTGCCATTAATATATTTCAAAAATGTCCTAAATGCAGTCATCTCTCCCTCCCAAAGGAGGAAGTGGTCATCCACAAACCTCCTATAAAAACATTGTTGTGCATATCTGTTCTTAAGATATATTGTTTCTCACATACAGCCATGGCAGTATTGGTGTAGCTATTGGCACACTAGGTGCCCATAGCTACGCCATCCAATTGCCTATATAGTTGTTGCTCAAACTAAAAAATGTTATTCTCAAGTATAACTTCTACCAATAAACAAAGTAGATCTATAAACTTGGTGTTGTAAGTACCATCTTCCATCAAGTACTATTTCAAATACATAACCCCTACATCATTGGGAATGACTGTAAAAGGGACTAAACATCCAGAGTTACCATTAAGCAGTTCCTTGTAGGTGGTTTATTCTCAACATGTTCAAACAAATCTCCCAAGAATTGCTTAGTATCTTTTAAGATATAACTATTTTTCAGCAACAAAGGTTTGAAATGCTGCTCTACAAAGATGGATAAAGGTTCAGTACTTCATTGTTGCCCTGCAACAATGGGTCTCATTGGGGAATTGCATGAATCTTTATGTATTTTGGGCAGTCCTTGAATTATAGGTATAATAGGTTCATCCACAATAAAGTACTTATATAAATCTAAATCAATGGTCCATAGTTGCAAACAGTCAAATAAATTATTTCTAATAACCACATTACATTGTACGACCCTGTTAAGGCCTATCTGTTCATATACATTCACGTCATTCAACATATTAAGCATGGAGCGTCTATAAAAATAATAATCCATAACCACTTGTAAACTCCCTTTGTCTGCAGGGCATATTGAAATAGTCTGGTCATGACAAGCTTTCTATTGCTTTTCTTTCATTAAAAGTTAAATTAACAAATTTTTTAGTCTGCTTGATGACATCACCAGTCGTACTTGCCTCAGCTGAAGTTCTTAAGATGGAATTAACTTCTGCGTCCTCAGTTGGTGGGGATTCCATTGCACTCGTTCTGCTCCTGGCATCAGAGTTGGTCTCCTTGGGCCATGCAAAAACATGGCCATTCGGAAAATCGTGCGAAATGCCACTGGATCTTCTTCATAGAAGCTGATTCTCATATGCATTAATGGTTTCAATAATGTAGTCCATCTTAATGTCTGCTACATCAGATGGATACTTGTCATATAATTCAGTCTGCAATTGAGTTATTCTGTATGCATTCTTATGCTATTTATTCATGGTTTTTATTTATTTATCTGCACAGTTTTATCTTTGTATTTTTATATGCACTTTATATATGTATTTATATGTACTCTATATAGACCTTGATATGTGAGCATGATGTTGCAGCACTTTAAGATTTTGCATGAGTTTAATTGAATTGAGCTGCTTATTGGAGAACTTGATTTAAATAGAGGATGATTTTGTGCATTTGTTGTCTGATGAAGCAGCTTGTTGCTGTGAAAGCACTCACCCATTACTTTGTTATTAAAGAGTTTATATTTTTAAATGCTGTGGTCTGGAGCCTTCTTCTAATTTTGCTTATTTAATACTTTACAAACTTGCAAGATAGGTTAAAAACGGTTAAGCCAATACTTAAGAAGTATATATAAAAAAGGCACTAGAGGTGCAACAAAGGATGTATAATTACAATGCCAGACTTGCAAAATTTTAAACAGGGGGCATTGTGCTTTCTTAAAATTTTCATTGCTTATATTCAAATCTGCCAAGACAGGAGCACTTTTGTTAGAAAACTAATGTTAAATGTAGCCTGTTTACCTATTACTACAGCTACAGGTATTTCTTCTCCTTCTCCTATACCTTCTTCTACAAAAGGCTACTCATGCCAGTGACTTTATTCTGTTTTTGTTTTCTTTTTCATATGTTCATATGTTTATACTAAGCTAACAATCACCAGGGCCTTTATAAGACTAGACCCTGCAATCCAATCCAGTTGAGTTCCTATGTATCATGGACATTTATTAGTAGGGGGTATGTTAGTTAGGAAGTTTATAGATATTATGTGGGGTGGGGTATGTTAGTTTGGGTATTGCTGTCTGCCTCTGTCTATCAAAAACATGGAGGCCAGACACAGGGTGAAATTCTAATTTCACATCCATTGGTCAAGGTTGCACTTAAATACGGTTAGGGATGGACTCTGCTTCACATAGATGGGAAGCCTGTTCCGGGGCATGGTGATCCTCTGAAACACATATTTGTCTTGCCAGCATGTCTTATTTATGTCACAAGCAAAATTTAAACCCTTCAGTCTAGTGTTTCTGATGCTGTTCATTTTGCGGATGTGCAAAAGATCCATCAGAGCTGGATCCGAGGAAGTTTTGTATGCTAGACATAGGTTGCCTCTCAGTATCTGTAGGCGACAGAGTACAGAGACAGGAATTAAAGGTGATCTGTACAGGACAATGTATTTATACCCTGAATTCTCCTGGTTAGGAACTTTTGTGGGCATTCCAACTGTTACATGTGTCTGGTCAGGTACATGCCAAAGGGGGCATTATACTCAAAGATGGGTCAATAAGGGCCAACTAAAGTGGTGCAATGACTTCCTTGGACCTGGATGCCTTATCCTTACTTATAAGACGGGCAACATAGAATTATTTTCTTACTACTTTGGCCATGTGTTGGTCAAGGTCAGATTACTATCAGCGTATGATCCCTGATTACTGGGTCAACTATTAGGGGGGTGTCTTATCAATGGATCAAATAGCCTGGGTGGCAGTTTCCACAGAAGACACTATAATGCATTTATTTTTGAGTTTTAGTCTGTGACTTTGGCAGCAGTCATTTGTCTGTGTTTAACCCTCTTGTAAGATGTTTGTTCCATGGGGGGACTCTGTGATAGCTTCCAGTTTGCAGTCATCTGCGAACTTGGTCAGCCAAAGGCCATTGACATTAGCCTTTACCTCTGAGAAGTTGTTGTCAAATAGCAGCAGTCCCAGCACTAAGCCCTGAGGTACCTGACTTGTGACTGGTCTCTTAGTGGAAGTGGTGTCACTATTCCTGACTTCCTCGGGTCCTGTGAGGCAGCTGTAATCCAGTGAGTTATGTAGGGTTTTATTCCCAGTTTGGTCAGTTTGTCAAGTATACCTGAGTATGGTATTGAATTGAACACCTTAGCCAGGTCCAGGTTGGCAGTATACACCATTTTCCTCTCATCCATTGCCTTGGTGACCTTCTCAAAGAAGTCAACCAGGTTTACTAGGCATGACCTTCTCTTGATGAAGCCAAACTGGGTTGAGTCCAGTGTGTGAGGGTTGCCTATGTCTTTGTTGATCCTTTCCATAACAATTGGCTCCATGGCTTTGCATATTAGACTGGTCAGACTAATAGGTCTATAGTTTCCAGGGTCGATTGATGGTCCACCCTTTTGAAGTGGGATAATCATTGCTATCCTCCATTCTCATGATAGAAAGCCAGTTTTGAGGCTAAAATTGAAAAGTAACTCATATGGTCCTCGTAGGTCAAGTTTCAAGCCATTTAACAGAATCTTGAGATGTTGTTAGGGCCCACTGAGGCAGCACTTTTTGCCTTAATGAGCGTTGCCAGGACCTGCTCCCTATTAATAGATTGGGGGGTTATGCTAGCAGGTATTTCATGGAGGGATGCAGGGGAGGAGTGGGGGTGAAGTTTGAGCTGAATTTCTCACTATGTTGCTCAGTGAAGGTGGCACCATTGACCACCAGTTCGGCACACTGGTGTGCGCTGCCTTTGAGGTGTCAGACATTTCTATAGAAGGCCTTGTGGTTGTCTTTAGCCTGTGAGGCTAAATTGACCTTGTAATTGGCCTTGACAGTCATCTTAGTTTCCTGTTTAGTTTAATTAGATCTGTGTCATTGTGGAAGCTGCTCTTCCTGATTTTAGTCATGACTTTCTCATGTTATATACTCTATTAATAAAGTTACCATTCCACCAGTGCGGTTTGTTTTCAGAGTTTGTTTTGGGCATACTTCTAGTAGATAAAGTAGCCTCTATACAGCCCCTTATATGGCTGTAAAGGTTATCTGTGAACAATTTCACACAGGTTGCTGTGAACTCAGAAGGGGCATTGAATTTTGACAGACTATCACTTAAAAAGATATAGTCTACTTTGGAATAGCTCCTAAATGTTACAGGGTTTGCTGGGATTACCAAGCTGATTTTTATTTCTAAGGAGACAGTTTTGTGGTCTGACCTCACCAGTGAGGACATGACTCTGGGGGTTGTGCATTACTGTCCTATACTGGTGAGTACCAGGTCCAGTATGTTTGAACCCCTGGTGGGTGTGTGCACTATCTGGTGAAGGGAGTTTGTGTTAGTCAAGTCCAGGAATCATTGTGCATGTGAGTATGAGGCTACGTTTCTCAATCTTTAGTTTTTTTACATTTATTTCAATAATGTCTATCTCTTAATGTCCTGCTGCTTAGAATCATGTTTACGAGTAGCCTTCTGTTTTAACATTACAGAGGGAAACCTAGCACTCTGTATAGGTTCCCTTTTATTTTCTTGGTGGTTTTATCACTATGTATGTCTCTCTTTCTCTGTCTCCACACATAGATCATTCTTTACTTTAATGGCTGGAATCTTCAGACAAGGTTCTATACCATTCTACATCATTCACTGAGAGATCTTCCCTTTCAGCTTCTTTACTTCACTAACTTAACTGGGGTTTTCTGTTAAGACTTAGTAACAGGGTTCTGATAACACAGGTTCTTATATCTTTTCCAGTGAAAGACAGATTCTAGTTCCATTTGAAGTTGCTACTTGTCCCTTTCTCTTTATTAATACTATGTATTTCAGCAATGTGTCAGGCTACTGCTACCCCCCCCCCCCACACACACACAATTTCACTAGAAGTATATTCATGACTGGGTACTTTTAACAGTGTAACAGGCAGCTGTGTTTCTCCTTCTCTCTCATTTTTACTTGGTGTATATTCTGGCTTCTGCATATCTAACTCTGCCCACCAGAATTTACATAGTGACTTTTAAATTAGGTCCAAAGGCTATAGGATGTAATATTTTATCCAAAAGAATACCACAAGAGTTATAAGACATACTTTCTTGTCTCCACGAACACATATTTCTTCCATATGTCTCTTGCCATTTGTTTGATTTTTTACAGCCATAGCTCTGGCCATGGTCCCAGAATCTAGTAGCTTTTAAAATTCCTTCCCTCTAATAATACTATATATTTGACAAAGTTAGTAGTGACACAGTGACAATGTGCTGATTCTACTTTTTTAGCAGTTACCTTATTATACTGCACAATTTCATTTTCATCATATTGTTTAGAAATATCATTTACTTTTTCTTTATCAGCACACTTGTTTGGACTCACATTGTTATTAGGTACACCATTCTTATTACTAGCTGACCAGTGTTTTTCAAAGTGCCCTCTCTTTCCATATTTACAGCGTACTATTTTAGTTGCCAACAATTGTGGCGTGTTCATAGACATCTGAGTATTATTAGAGGCTTAGTTTGTTCAGTTTTAAACTATGTCTCATCGGCTAGTAATCTGTCAAGTAATGCAACTAAAAATCAGTACTCATATGGTCAGTCTCAAAAAGTCCACTTAAACAAATTACTTGGAAGTGTACTACTGAATTTAACAACCAATAAAATGCCTTTCATTTTTCTTTTATTGTTTAGATCTAGTACTAACTACAAGTTAAATATGCTCAGAGGTTTGAGCTCTTACAATTGTACTTTAACAAATTGGCTAGGTATGAAATTTCATTGCCTAGGTTTTAAAAGATGCACCAGCTAGAAATTTTTTTTTTTTTAGCTTTTAGTAGTTTATATAGTCAGTATATTGCATGTCCATATATACTTTGCTTCCTCTGTAATCTGAGATTACAAAATGTTACCCAGACTGGATCTAACTATTCCGGGTAGCAGTCCTTTCAAATGCTGCAAACTAGATCACAATGTTGTCATCATTAGTCACTTTCTTTAGTGGTGGAGTTTTCTTTGGGGTGGTCAGCACAGTGACTATTGTGGCCATCTGTTCTTGGAGACTGATTATTTATTAGTAGCATCACTCCTATTCAGAACAACTGTTGTGTGCTGATCCATATTTGTATCAGTGTACACCAGAGTCTATAAGAATTTTTGCTCACTGTAGCAGTTCTCTCACAGAATGGGAAAAAAATGTTGCCTCTTTTCAGAAGGGATAGTTAACTAAAAATATATCTGCACATGCAGACTGTGATGCAGGGACAGGAAAAAGCAACATAATTTGGTTTAGAAAGACCAAGTTATGGCTGCTAAAACCACCAATGTTGCAAGTATAAAACACTGGAAACAGTTTCTTTATGTGCAATTTATTTATGGTTAAAAAGAAAAACTAATGTTTGCTTTCAACTTAAAACAATCACACTCCTACTCAGCATAATTTCTTGTCACTTAAAGTTCTACTGTTAAAGTCTGCCAAGGAAATGCAGTTGCCCTGGGTATTGAAGCTCTGGTCAAGCTGACTAGCAATCACAAATAAATCCAGTTAAACTAATAATTTCTGAATAAATCCATAGTTAGGTTCCTGTTACTTCTTGAGTAGATCCACTAGATTGCCTGATTTCTCCAGATTCTCTTAGTATTTCCCACATTTTGGAATAGTATATCTGCTTTCCTCTCTCCCAGCAAAAACGACAATCCCTGCCCTGACCCTAACTCTCCAGATCATATCTTAGCTACACAATTCAACTCTTTCTTTATTCATTCAATAGCCAAGCTCACCACATCATTCTGCAGTAACACTTCTACTCCACCCTCATCTCAGACCCTCAACTCTAGTCCCACTGGCATCAACACTACTCACCCCCCCTTTACCATACAACCCGTCTCTCTGCACACCATAAAAAAAACTTCCAACTAAAACTAAAACCATGCTCTCATGCCCCAGGCAACCTTCCATCTAACTTCCTCAAGCTAGATGTCGATGGCATAGCCTTTCCCATCCCCAGACTTATCAACCATTCAATCCAAGAATCCTATGTATTCCTCCTCTGGAAGAAAGCGTTCATCATTCCCCTCCACAAAGGAGGCAACAATACTGAAATTTCCAACTTCTGTCCTATAGCCTTCCTGTCCCCTATCTCAAAAGTCCTTGAAAAATGCATACACTTGCAACTCCTTCCCTACCTCCTAGACAGTCAACTTTTTTATCCAACTCAACATGGATTTAGACCTGGACATAGTACTACCACTGCCCTTCTCTCCTTCTTTGACATCAACTATGCCCGAGACTCTGGCAACAGTGTATCTAACATTTCTCCTAGACTTATCAAAGGCCTTTGATACTGTTTCCCACAACCTTCTCTTGTCCAAACTCTCTTCTCAATCTCTTCCCCTCCTCTATTAACTGGTTTTCCAGTTACATTTCTAATAGACAACAAGCCGTCAAGTGGAAAAATAGTACCTCTTCCTTCACACTCTAACAGGAGTTCCACAAGGCTCAATACTGAGTCCTTTACTTTTTAACATCTTCATTAATAATTTTCATCAGTGCATTCCTAGTACCAAACTTGTCCAATACGTGGATGATTCTACCATAATTTGCTATGCTCAATCTCTCCCCAAACTCATGCAACTAACACAAGATGCCTTCTCTTGTACTGAGTCCTGGATGCTGAATAATCACCTTGCTCTCAATGCATCCAAAACCCAAATCATGAGATTTACCCCATCTAGAAACACCTCTGTCAATAAAAATTCCTCTCCATAGTCAGTCAAAATAAGATTCCCATTGAAATAATCTCCCATACAAAACTTCTAGGTGTTATCACTGATGAACATTTAAAGTCTGACATTCATATAAAAACTAGTATTAAGAAAACACCCCAAAAGCTCGGAATGCTGTATCGTCACAGCCGTTATCTCACTCATTCTTCCAAACATATGCTGTCTATTTCCTATCTCATCCCTTCTCTCTTGTATGGAGACCCTCTCCTCACCAACCTTTAATCCTCCCTACAGTCAAAACTGTCATTCTGCTACAGTAAAATCTCTAAGTTTTCTACTTTGACTAAATCCTCCTCCCACCACTGTGATGCACTCCACTCCTTGAACTGGCTGGAACTCCCCCACTATCTCTCTTACATTCGACTGTTAACTGGTCACAAACTCATTTTCAAACCCTCTAACTGCCCTTCCCTCTCCTCCATACTCACCTTGCATCATCCTGACAGACTACTCAGGTCCAGTAACCAGAACCTCCTCAAAGCGTACAAACCCTTATGTGCACCTGGGCAATATCTCCTGTCTTTCTCCCTCGCTCGCCTATGGAATTCACTCCTCCCCACATTCAAATCACCCAAAACCACTCCACCTTCAAGACCATGCTCCATTCCCATCTCTCTTCTCACTGGGAATGCTCATGCTCTTACCCCACCTGACCCCCTCCCCATATAATTTCTGCTCCTCATTCCTTTTTTTTTTCTCCTTTCTCATAACTCATCCTAGTGACTCCCTTCATTTCATTTCCACTCCCTCTCCCTTTCCTCATAGGTTCATAGGTTCATACTAGGCTATCTGCCCTGGGGCATTTATAAGCCTAGCCCGATTGTGTTTGGCTTACGCCACCCCTTGATTTGAGTATACTGTGCCCTTTTTAAAGTTTAGTTTACTGTGCCTCTGTCTAATAGTGACATGGAAGTAATCCCCGGGACAAACCTACGATCCCCCATCCACTCATCAAGATTCTTCTTGAAAAGAGTCAGTGAGGTGCTCTGCCTAACATGAACTGGAATTCTATTCCAGAGCGAAGGGAGCCTCTGAGTTATGAATCTGCCCCTCCAGCATGTTCTATTTATTTCTGTGCTGAGGTTCAAGTCCCTCGAGCGCGTGGCTCTAAGGGATTTAGATTTACTGAGATGGAGCATGTCCATTAATTCTGGGTTGGACATAGCTTTATATGTCAGGCATAGATCGCCTCGAAGTAGGCAGTATGCAACTGAGTAGAGCTGGAGTTTTTTTAACCGAGCAGTATATGGCATCTGTTTGAGTCCCTTGATCCTCCTGGTGAGGTACATTTGGGGTCTTTCTAATTGCTGCAGGTGTCGGGTAAGGTACATCCCAAAGGGGGCATTGTATTATATGATGGGCCTGATGAGGGATGAATAAAGGGGCATGATTACCTCTCTTGATCTAGATGTGAATCCTTTCATGATGAGGTGGGCTATGTAGAAGGTCTTTCTAACCACTTTGGCAATGTGGTTGTCAAAGGAGAGATTGCTATCAACTTGGGTCCCCAGATCCCTAATTACTTTCTCTGTACTTAATGGGTTACCACCTATGTGGTAATTTGTGGGCACATTGTTTTTGCCAAAGGGTATGACTATACACTTTTTGGCATTTAGCTTTAGACCATGGCTCTGACACCAGTTATTCGTCTCTGCGAGACCTTTTTGAAGGATGTTTGTGTCAGCTGGAGAGTCGATTATGGTGCCCAGTTTGCAGTCATCTGCGAACTTGGTGAGCCATAGTCCTCCCACGTTGGCCTGTACCTCAGGAAAAGTAAATACCGAACAAGAGAGGTCCCAGGACAGAACCTTGTGGGATGCCACTTGTGACCGGTTTCGAGTCTGACATGGCTCCAGCAACTCTGACTCTGTGGGTTTTGTCTTTGAGCCAGTTTGCGACCCATCTTGTGACATAGGGGTTTATATTTAGGCTGGATAGCTTATCTATGATGCCCGAGTGGGGTATTGTGTCAAATGCCTTTGCGGGGTCCAGATAGGCTGTGTGGACTACCTTCCCTTCATCTATGGCCTTGGTGACTGTTTTGAAGAAGTCGACCAGGTTCAAAAGGCAGGATCTGCCCTTGAAGCCAAATTGGGTAGTATCTAGTGTCTGTAGGTCCCCAATGTTTTTGTTTATGAGTTCCATGATGATCCTCTCCATAGCCTTGCAGACTAGGCTAGTCAGGCTTATGGGGCGATAGTTTCCAGGGTCCGTAGAGGCACTACCTTTGTGGAGTGGGACCACTGTTGCTGTACGCCATTCTTTGGGCACATATCCTGTAGTGAGGCTGAGATTGTACAGCAGTTTTACTTGAGGGATTAGTTCTTCTTGGAGTTCATGTAGGATGCAACCCAGGACGCTATCTGGTCCCATGGAAGCAGTGTTTTTTGCTTTGGAGAGGGCGGCCTTCACCTGAGCATCAGAGATGTTTGGGAGGCTGCACTCTGCCGGGATAGATACTTGCTCTTTTGGGGGGGGGTGGAGAAGTTTGCACTGAACCTGTCTGCCAGGATATTGGCGATGTCTGTGGGTTCAGTGTATTTTTTGTCATTTAGAATCAACTCAGAACAAGTCTGGGAGTTGCATCCCAGGTTCCTAACATAACTGAAAAAAGCCTTATGATTGCCTTTAGTGTCCTGTGCAATTTTTCTCTCAAAGCTGGCCTTGGAGGATTTTATGAGGGATCGTAATTTTTTGCTAGTACTGATCAGAGATGCCTTCCCTTTTAGGGATTTTGCTCTATCATGTAGTAGCTTCCTCCTTCTATTGTACAGTTTATTTATGGCTGGGGTCCACCAGACTGGACGCCTGTCTTTGGATGATTGGGTCTTGATTTTGTTTGGGATAGCATGATCCATGCATTCCTGGAGATGTCCGTAGAATGCATTTATATAGGATTCTGCAGTTTGGGCAGTAGTTTCCACTGGCCCTGGGGCCTTGAAGGATTCCACTTCGGTTTTGAGAAGTGTGAAGTTCGCTTTTGAGAAGTTTTTCACTGTGGTTTTCTGGGCTGGGGGTGGGGTCGGGATGTGGATATCCAGTGAAATTAATTTATGGTCTGATCTTACCAATGAGGGATATACTTCTGGTATGGAGCATAGAGTCCCCATGTTGGTAATGATCAGGTGTAGTATGTTGTCCCCTCTTGTGGGAGTTGTGACTAGTTGTTCCATAGCATTTGAGTTTATAAATTACAGGAACCTTTGGGCTAAGGTGCTGGGGCTTGAGTAATGCTCCCAGTCTATGTTTGGGTAGTTGATGTCCCCCAATATAATGGTGTTCGGAGAGATCTTCATGTTCTCCAATGTTTTCAGGAAAGCTGAGTGGGATTCCTGACTGAGAGGGTGGTCTGTAGGATGCTATAAACTGAAAAGCAGTCTTGCCCACTGTCAGTTGCACATGGATGGTCTCCGATACCTCTTGCAATGCCACTAACCTGGAGGTGTGGATATCCTTGATAAATATGGAAACTCCCCCTCCTTTTGTGGTTCGGTCCGGGTTTTGGGGCCGAAAAGCATGATATGAGGTATAACCTGGTAGTGCTGGGGTGCTCTCTGGAGCCTTGAACCAGGTTTCTGTCACTGCACAGATATCGATGTTCTCCATATTGAGGAGAGATTCGAGTGCGTGCATCCTGAGGTTAAGACTTCTGGCGTTTAGCAGCATTACCTTAGTTTCTTGTTCCTTGTGCTGTCTATGGAGGTGGGTTTGACTTTTGAGCCTTGCCTAAAAAAGGCACTATGGGGGTGGCAAGAGCATTTGCCAATATCCAAAAGCCCTCCTTTCTCAATACTCCTAGTGACTCCCTTCATTTCATTTCCACTCCCTCTCCCTTTTTCCTCTCATAACTCACCCTAGTGACTCCCTTCATTTCCACTCCCTCTCCCTTTTTCCTCTCATAACTCATCCTAGTGACTCCCTTCATTTCATTTCCACTCCCACTCCCTTTTTCCTCTCATAACTCACCCTAGTGACTCCCTTCATTTTATTTCCACTCCCTCTCCCTTTTTCTTTTCTCATAACTCACCCTAGTGATTCCCTTCATTTCATTTCCACTCCCTCTCCCTTTTTCCTTTCTCATAACTCACCCTAGTGACTCCCTTCATTTCATTTCCTTCATTTCATTTCCACTCTCTCCCTTTTTCCTTTCTCATAACTCACCCTAGTGACTCCCTTCATTTCATTTCCACTCCCTCTCCCTTTTTCCTTTCTCATAACTCACCCTAGTGACTCCCTTCATTTCATTTCCACTCCCTCTCCCTTTTTTCCTTTCTCACAACTCAGTCTATTCACCTTTCTCTGTTCTACTCTCCTCCTCTAATTATTTCTCCCTCTCACCTCGTGAAACTTTGAGTGCATAAGTGCCTGCACTCCAAATTATACTTATGTACTCCAAAAAACTTATGTTTTAATTTAATTCAATGCTTTGTTAGGACACCTTGCTCAAATGTTATTATTCTATCTTCTATATTACTGTGTTTTTAGTAGTTTTGAAAATTGTATTGTACTTAACTTTGTTGATATTAGCTTTGTAATAACTGTATATGGAGCTTTTCTCCCCGGGCCTCCATTGAAAACAGGCTCATTTTGGCCCAATGGACTTTCCCGGTTAACAAACTGCAAATAAAAATAAATAAAATAATCTTCTTCTTCTAATTAGGGTAGAACCAAGAGTCCTCACTCTTGGCTTGAAATTCCTCTCTGATAATGGCAAATATCTCTGATATTATGGAACTTTAACCCTTCTTTTAACTAGCAATGTAAGTGAAAGGTATGATCCCTATGATCCTTTCATACTTTTTATATAAGGCTAAGAGAACATTCACTAATATTATTATAGAATATCATTCCCAATGACATTCGCTTGTCTAACAACTTGGCTGCTTTTATAAATATTTATATAGCTGGATGGGTGATAATGTGTACATTTAAAGGAATTAAGAGTTCTTAGCTGGCCATTAGGTAAGAGCACTGTACTACTACTACTTATGAGCCCACTGTTCCTTTTCACATGCATAGCTATGTTTCAGTAGAATGTACCATTGATATAAGTTGTTTGAAAGACACATTGATGTATGTCACTGCAATGAAACACAGGACATCCCATGTGTGTGTGTGTGTGTGTGTGTGTCTGTGTGTAAGTGTTTCTATATATTTACGTCCCCAGTTTCTGGTAAACAAATGCCAATAAATACATAAATAAATAAACAAGTAAATAATAAATGTGTTTCTAACAAATAATCATATCTGGTTTCATTGAGTCTTGCACCATCAAGACCAACCTAAAATCTGTACAAGTAATGGCAATATTCTTACAAAATGCTATAATATGTGGTATAGAAAGCCTCAATAAGTAAGAAATGTTTTACTACAAACTTGGTTTCATCATTGTTGGATACAAGTCAGAGTTCAATAGTTACTTGAAAACATTTCTGTAGCAAAGAGAATTCCACAAAATGTGTGAAATGAGGTGAAAACGTGTCCATTCATTTTGATGAGGCAGTGGAGACAGAGGTCTCTCTGAGAGATTTCCTTATTATCGAGTGCTTCTCCCTGGCAGGATTACAGTTTCAGTGTATGAGTAGTTGTACAGAAGGCTTTATTGGTGGGACCTGATTCCAACTTCCTAAAGGATTTTGGTCTCATTTGAGAACTTACAGTCAGAGGGAACAGTTGGAAGAGCGTTTAGCGCAATATTTTTATATTGCTTAATTTTATGTCCTGCATTTATAACAAAACTGGTTGACTTTTATGAAAGGAAGAATTATGAATTTAGACCCCTTTGAAGAATGTATTAGGGACAGATAACCATCATGTTAGAAGACTGCTGTAGCATCACAATGTAATATAACTGAACCAGACAGATGCCGAGTATTACAGGCATGTCCAGCTTTTATTACTTCTGAGAGATTTTTCTTTAAATTGTGAATTGTGATGAATTACTTATTCTCAGCTGTTGTATTTCACATGCACATTGAGGAAGAAGTAGGAAGTACATGTTTAGTCTACTTTTCTTGCTTTTTCATTAAGGGGTGTACTGTTGTGCTGTATTGGAATTTATTTGTGTACTGTCTAAGCTTCCTACTCCAACTGCGGCTTGGGAAGGGCTGTTAATTCCATGTATTGGTAGGATTTTCCAACTTTTGGGCTTATTTGTACAGATTAGTTGAGTATTTACTCATTTGAGTAAGTGTGCATGTGTACATGTGTGTGGTTTGAGGTTAGTCCTATCTTGGTGGGTAGCAGATAGGAACATGTGTGCTACTAGCTGCAGCATCCTGAGATGATTCATAGCATATTGACCTCACTGATGTATATTGATCCACATTAGCCCAGCTAGGTGGATGTAGCATGGTGATCCATGATGAGAACCGATTTCTCATATACTTTGTATATTGATCCGCATTAGCCTAGTTAGGTGGATGTAGCATGGTGATCCATGATGAGAACAGATTTCTCATATACTTTGTATATTGATCCGCATTAGCCTAGCTAGGTGGATGTAGCATGGTGATCCATGATGAGAACCGATTTCTCATATACTTTGTATATTGATCCACATTAGCCTAGCTAGGTGGATGTAGCATGGTGATCCATGATGAGAACAGATTTCTCATATACTTTGTATATTGATCCACATTAGCCTAGCTAGGTGGATGTAGCATGGTGATCCATGATGAGAACCGATTTCTCATATACTTTGTGACTCCAGCATGTCCTTTGTTATATAAACAATCAGCAGGAGACTGAGATGTACCATTTTTCTTATGTTTCTGCAGTTTGTATATAAAGCTTCAAAATAATGCCATTATTTATATAATAATGTGTATAAACACTCTGGCTGCATCTTTCAACAATGCAAGCAGTTATAACTTTGCTACCTCATTCTTTATTGTAATGCCATCTCACATCCATTTCCCCAGTGTTGATGGCTTTATTTTATTCTTTACTGTAACACTGTCAGTAGAGTGTTTGCATGTTGAAATGTGGGGACACACCTTTGGAGATGTAAGTACTGTTTGTGAAATACCTACCTCATCTGTCCTATGTTTTTGCCCAGCCATCCATCCATTCATAACCCTTTTTTCTCATTTTTGCTCATGGCGTCAGGGTGTCACTTCACCGGTGATAATCATCTAGAGCCAAAGTGTATACCACCAGGTGACTAGCCCTGTCATGCATCTTTTAGCAAATATATTGTCTACTGCTACAAGACAACACCATTGCTTATTAGTAGTATCATGAGCAGACAATGTTTTTAAAACAAAGTGTTTGCTTATTTCTAAGCAGCAATATTTTGCTGTTTGGCCTCACCAGTTGATGTAATATGTATTAGTGAAGAGTTGTAGGTAACAGATATGTGTGCTGGTAATTGGACAAATGCAGATAAGTATGCCCTTGTGTCACCTTGGAGGGATATGGTATGGCTCATTTTTTGTCGGACAGCCACTGTGAATTATTTGGACATGAGTATCAGAATTTGTCTTGAGTATAAAAACTTTGATTAGCTCATTTTTACTTCACTCAGTGGTATAATGTGTACTATTTATATTCAGAGCAATGCTTTTCTTCTTCTCGATATTAAAATGAGTTCTCCAGAAGTGCACTTATTAGCAGTATAGGACTAAAATGGGGACTGCAAACCTTCTGTACACACGTATAAAAAAAAAAAATCACATTTTCTCCTGGAAATTTTATTTCCTCAAATATTCCATTATTCTGCTCACTTTCTATGCTGCTTTGTCACAGTACTTACTTGGGCATAATATTAGAGAAGTACCTCACACTTAGTTTTGTTCAGAAATGGGTGTGTTGGTAGTGATTGACAGGGAAAATGGGCGTGGAAATGCCTGATGACTGGCAGGCATGCTAATTTGCATGTCACGTCATGTATTTATTACTGAAAACTGTTTAATATTCACACACGAAACCAACTCCAATCCAGTAAAGCTGCCATTAGAGAATAAGCCTGTTGCATGGTACTAAGGATATCAAATGCACAGTTAACCAGGAAGTAATTATTACTTTTTCTCTTTGTTTTTTCAGTGCCCCTGCACCCCTTTTGGGGGCACTGTGCCACCCTCACCCCCCTGCTTCTTTACAGATGTGGAACAAGTGCTGTGCAACAGTGCTGCTATCAGCTTGTTAAAACATATTCAGCCAGTAAAATGTAACAGTCTGTACTGTATTGAGGCACAATTTGGTGGTGTTGGGACAGGTTGGATTTTGCAATGGTCCTACAACACACGTAAATACTGTGCTGAGCAGATTATCTTTGCCTGATTGCCTGAATTCAGCACAGGAGTGAATATTCAGCAGATTCACCACGCCACCAGGAATTGTCAGCCTGGGGGCGTGGTTAGGGTGGGATTTGCTACTGTGCATCCTGCGAGGTACTTCTCTAATATTATACCCTTACTTGTCTGTGTGGTATTAGACAAGTATTACCACAAGTCAAGTTTTGTTTCCTATATTTATCAAAAAAAAAAAAAAAAAAAAGAGGGATGTTTTCAGCTTCAAATTTTATTTATTTTTTATTGTGTTTCTCCCTTCTGCCTGCCAACTGTCATCCCTCACCACCACTAACCAGTCGGCCACTCATTCCCTTTTCCCAGAGTGACAGCCAGTAAAGAGGACCTGTCATCTAGGTAGCCATCAGGGACTTTTCTTGCAAACCCTAACAATTCTTTCCTTGACAGCCGACATGCATGCTCCTGGATGAGGGCCCTACAGTGATCTCTTGTTTGGTAGAAGTGCATGCTTCCATGCATGCTGTCCACAGAATGCAGTGTCCCCTCAAAGTTACTAATGAAGCAGCTTGGCAGGAGTTGAGCATGTGTCTGTGGCTGACTGTCTACATGCCTCTCTGTAATCTTCAGTGAGATCAAACAATGATGCATAGAAGATTTCCACCCTTCCCCAGGATGGGATAGATGTATGTCCGTGCCACTCACTCGCCCTAGCTCCTCCAGACCATGAGCATCTATTTGGATCATTTGAGTCACAGTTATAGAATCACAGAAAGTCCTGCCACTGTGCTGTGTATCTTATAGGTTACTGAGAGGTAACTTGTGCCTGGCCTACAGATCAGTCTCTTACCCTGCCCTAATGGAAAGGCTGCACTTCCGCAAATCAAATGGGACAATAGTCACTCACTCCAGGGATCTCAGCCTAGCCTGTGACATTAACAGAACATGCTGGAGAGATGGATGTAGATATATCTCACAGACATTGCCTCTCCTCTGGAATAAACTCCCAATTCACGTGAAGCAGGGCTCCTCAGTGAGCCTATTGAAGTGTAAACTAGACAACTGGATGGGAGACTGCAAATTCGCTCTTGGGGTGGCACCTATATCCCTCGTGGACAGTGGGGGTCTGTGCTGATCATAGATTTGTTACGCGAATAATGACCATCTAATCAAAGTCAATTACGGAACATGGATATAACATGGCTAGGCTTGTAAAGGCCATAGGGCCATTAGCCTAGTAACCTCCTATGAACATTGCCACAGTAGGATTTCCTACACTAGATCCTTCACTTCATAGGTAATCCATAACTTCAGTTTATATTTCTTTAAATTCCCCATTACTAATCCTCTTTTCAACTTTCCCCCTTTGTTTTCTTATGAATCTATCAAGGTCCAACCCAATACTCTCATACTGGGTGACTTCAACTACACTTCCGTCAACTGGGAAAACTATTCAAGTACCAATGCACAGGCCCAACTCTTTCTGGAATTTAGCAGTTCCAGTTACCTGGACCAGCTTAATCTGACCCCCCACTAGAGGAAGCAACATCCTCGACCTGGTTATCACCAACATGGGAGACCGTTGCTCCACTCCTATAGTAATTCCTCCCTGGTTAAATCTGACCACAAATGGATCACCATGGAAATCTCCATCTCACCTACACCCCCCGCTAAGGTGACCACCCTGAAAAACCTCTCTAAATCCGACTTTGGACTCCTAAAAACAGAGGTGGCTAACTTCTCAGCATCCATGCCAATGGAAAATAGCTGCATGACCTTGCCATACTAAATAGAACTAAGATGATCTCCTCCAAAAATAAGGGAAGCCAATCTGGTGGTCCTCAGCCATCAATAAACTCTAAAACAGAAGGAAGAAACTGTTGCAGAAAAAAAAGAAGTCACAAGACTGGAAAACCTCCCTTATCAGTCTCAACAAAAAGCTGAGATCTCTTATCAAATCCTATGAAGGCAGAATTACGTTCTACACCAAAAACAACCACAAACCCTTCTATAGCTATATCAAAAACCTGAAAGGCAATACCCAGATTTGCTCTGAGTTATTGCACAATGGCACCTCCTATACTGAGCCAACAGATATGGATAACATACTGGTCAAACAGATTCAGTGCCAACTTTATCTCCCCTCCCCCCAAGGGCCCTATCACAATACCAGAAGAAAGCCTGATACCGACCATTTCTGAGGCACAAGTAAAAGCCTCATTGTCCAAAACCAAGAATACAGTGTCCATGGGACCTGATAATATCCCTGGCTGCATCCTACATGAGCTACAAAATGAACTGGCACCACATCTGTGTGCCCTGTTCGATCACAGTCTTACCTCAGTCTATATCTCAAATGAATGGCACACTGCTACAGTCATCCCGCTCCACAAAGGGAGAGCAGCTACAGACCCTGGGAACTATTACCCTATTAGTCTGACGAGTCTGGTATGCAAAGCTATGGAGTGCATCATCATGGACCTGCTTAACAAAGATATAGGCAATGTCCAAACTTTTGTACCCACACAGTTTGATTTGTCATGGAGAGATCCTGCCTGCTGAACCTGGTTGACTTCTTCGAGGCAGTCACCATGGCTGTGGATCAGAGTAAGGCAGTGCATACAGCCTAACTTGACCTGGCCAAGGCCTTTGATACCACTCCCCACTCGGGTATCATTGATAAACTCACCAAACTAGACATCAATCCTTGCATGACTAGGTGGGTTGCAAATTGGCTCACAGACAGGACCCACAGGATTCATTGTCCCATCATGCTGTGACATAACTCATGTTAGGCTTCTACACTAAATCCTTCACTTTGCAGGTATTCCATAACTTCAACTTCTGTTTGTTTAACTTCTTCTTTACTAATCTTCTGGTTTGTGTTCCCCCTTTGTGATCTTATTTTTTGTATTGTGAAAGTTTCCATATTTATTTATTTATCTATCTATTTATTTGACATTTGTTGACCAGGATTGTCCGACTGAGCTACTGGCCTTTTTCAGTGGAGGCCTGGGGAGAAAAGCACCACAGAAAAGGATACCTTTGCCTGTATTTCTCTTAAAATATCTTTGGATCTGCCTTTTTTTATTGGTTACTTTGGCTTTCTCTTTTGCATAGATGTTGCATTATATGAGAGCTCTCTTTCCTATGGCCATGTCTATTTTTTAACTTGAGTCCTCAAGTCCCTTACCACTGAGTCTACTCTTAGCACAGTGCTATCAATGTTGTAATTTGCAGGGGTGGTTATCTTCCATAAGGTATAAATATTCTTTTTTTTTTGCATTGAGTTTTAGGCTATGGTTTTGGCACCAGTTACTTGGCTCTCAGACCCTCCTCAAGAGTATCTACCTCTTTGGAGGAATCAGTCATTGCAGCCATATTGCAGTCATCAGCAAATACGGTCAGCTAAAGACCCTCTATATTTGCTATGACGTCAAAGAAGTATATTCCAAATAGGAGAGATCCCAGTACTGAGACCCCTGGAACACCACTGGTAACAGGCCTGTTGGTGGAGGTGGATGTCCACACCCTAAGTTCATATGTCCTATCCATGAGCCATTTCACTATCCTTCAGGTTACACAGAGATTTATATCTAAATTTGTGAGTTTGTCTGTAATATCCAAGTGAAGTATTGTGTCAAATGCCTATGCCAGGTTGAGGTAGGCAGTATGCACTATTTTTGCCCATCATCCATGGCTCAAGTGGCCTTCTCAAAGTAATCCACCAGGTTTAGTAGGCTTAATCTACCCTTGATGAAACCAAACTGGGATGGGTCGAGTATTTGAAGATTTACCATGTTTTTATTTATTAGATCCATGATAATTCTTTCCATGTCCTTGCATATAACTGTAGTATAACTTATGGGACTGTAGTTCCCTGGGTCTGTCAATGGTCCACCTTTATGTACAGGGATGACCGTTGCAGTCCTCCATTCCTTAGGGGCGAAGCCTGTCTGAAGACTGTGGCTGAACAGAGATTCCTGTGGCCCTGACATGTCATGTTTGTAACTGTGTATGAGTCATCCTTGGATATTATCAGGGCCCATTGCTGTAGTGTTTAACTTTGGGGAGTGCAGTGAGGACCCATTCTTCAGTAACAGTTGGGGGATAAATGATAGAGGGTATTTCCTGGAGAGTAACCAGACATCTTTGAGTCATATGGACTCTGTCTTCTGCTTGTACCTTATTGTTCTGTGTAACACTTTGAAGTTACTGTCCTCTACTCTTTATGTTTTGGACTTTGGTAACTACTTTAGCCAATTAAATGTTTCTGCTATGGCTTTTCTCTCTATACTATGAGGTTGAGAGGTATGCTTTCAGTTAGATCTGAAATGTCATGAAATTCCAAGAAATTAATGGCTTTTATTGCATCTATAGTCCTGTGCACTAGGCAGTCATGTTTCCCTACTTAGAACTAGCCAGTATTACTGTATACATGCATATATAAATAAATAAACAAACAGACACACGTATTCCATGTCAAACTGTAGTTTTGTTTATTTTACAAAATAAATAAGCAAGCAATCAGATTCCACATCGTCATAGTTTTATTTATTTGACTGTTTCATAACTAATGATATACGTAGGCATAGATAGCTAGTTTTGATATAATGTAACAGTTTTGCAGTGAAACGGTGTAAACTGCATCTGAGAGCAAATGTGATATTCTGTGGCAAACAGACAATTTGCTGATGAATTGCAACAATGCAAGATGTCTGTAACACGCTCATTAGTTTGAAGAACACCATTGCTCATACAAATAAAAAATAAATAAAAATGGAGACATCCTTCTATACTTAACATAGCCACTCTATTAAACAGCTGTAGACTCACTGCTGG
The DNA here is from genome assembly GCF_019279795.1 of Protopterus annectens. NCBI lineage: Eukaryota > Metazoa > Chordata > Ceratodontiformes > Protopteridae > Protopterus > Protopterus annectens. The sequence goes on from NC_056729.1 coordinate 1,531,933,067, forward strand.
TTTTCCCTGCAAATTCCAAAACCTATTGGAATACAGCAGCAGAAAGGAGTCTACACAGAAAGACTGTTAGGGGCTGCTGTTGATGTGTATGTGCAACAGGCTGAAGTCTATGCTGCTGATGATAATATACCACAAGAAGGAGAAAAGTTTTTGGATCTCATTTAACTTATCACAATCTGCATGATGTGGAAATTATAGAGCACTACAGGGTAGATGGAGACACACTATAGGAACTCTGCAACCTCTGCCATCCAAAGCTCAGACCCAGGGCAAACCAAGGAGAACCAATATCAGTGGAGACAACGGTATGTGTAGCCCTTAGAATCTTAGCTACAGGAACTTTTCAGAGACCAACAGGGGACATGTTGGGGGTTTTAACAGGCATCAGCATAAAGGATACTTCATCAATTTCTGAATGTTATGCTCCAACATGCCAGTGACCACATATATTTTCCCAGTACTTTTCAGGACAGGGCTACAAAAATGCAAGATGTCTACCTTGTAGTACACTATCCTGCAGTACAGGGTGCAATAGATTGTACACACTACCTGGGGAACAGGGCAGGGTCTACATAAATAAGAAAGGCTTCCACTTCATCAGCTGCCAAGTTGTGTGTAATGCTAAGGGAATCATCTTGAATGTTTGTGCTGGCAACCCAGGCAGTTACTATGACTCACATATATGGCACACCTCCCAGCTTTATCAGATGTTCAGTAGGGGTGATATCCCACAGGGTCATTTACTGGGTATGCAGATTATGCAGTGGAATCATGGCTGATGATACCAATCAAAAATACATACACACCTGCAAAAGAGCACCACAATGAGGCACATGCTGAAAATAGAAATATAGAGCATGTGTTTGGGCTGCTGAAGTCATGGTTCCAATGCCTAGATACATCTGGGGGAGCCCTTCACTACAACTCATGTACATATACAGACATTTTCACTGTGTGTGCCATACTTCACAACATCATCCTGTGAAAACAGCATGAACAGGATCATCAGGGGGAAGGGGCACATATCCCACTAACAATGGCAAGGTCACCACACCCACATGCAGGTGAGGAGTCAGAGGGGGAACCAGCAGCTGCTGTGGATGTAGGCGGACATAGGTGTGCTCAATATGCTCTTGCATTATCTAAGAGGCAATGTATAGCACACTCATTCAACACCTAAGGGTCTAAAACCTTTATCCTATGCACATACATATAGTAACCTTGATGCCAGGCAAAGCTCACAACCTTTACTTACCCATGTAAAGGTTGTGTACTCCTGGCATCAGACAGACTCAGCCACGAAATAAACCTGTATCAATCTCTGGATTTACAGGGGAAATCTTAAACCTGGAGTGTTTAATCAGAATTGGGTAATAATACTAATGAGTGGCATCCCCCAGCATGTTCTTACTTGCTAATGTAAGTAAGTTAAAGATTATTATTTTCTACAGCAATGACTTTCAAATGTGACAGCAGACACTTGTGTGAATACACCTGTCGTCCATCAGGTAATAGTCCTCAGGCACCAAAGATTTACACGTTCATACCTGTCAAAAGTACTGATGGTCAACAAATGTTCTCAGTCTGTCCTCCTAGATTTGTACTGAAAATTCATTAAAGAGACATTCGAAAATAACGAGACATTTCAGTTTCAGACTTCTTAACCCTCAGAACGTTCTGATGCAAAACAACTCTTTTGATTCTATCAGCTGTCTTACTTTCTAACACCAAAATATGTGAAGAGCACAATTAAAAAACAACTTCACAAACACAAATATACTAAGAACTAAGGCAGATATGCACCCTGAGCATCAGACACAAAAGCTTATGTATCCTCAGTTCAGATGATAGAAAACAAGGATGTGGCACAGGTGTCATCACTTGCACAGGATGTTTTGTTGGGGGGGGGGGGCAGAAAGCCTAGGCTGATACAAAAGGTAAGACAGTGCATGTAAGTAAGAAATGGAAGCAGACATTTGGCTAAAGTAACAAATGATAAGTGTGACAAAATGAGTTTGATGCTTCACAGATGAACATGTGTCTGTATGGGCCCTCCAGTTGAACTTGGTGTGTGAGTGCATGCATGAACACACCCAAGCTTTGTGATAGCTCTACATCTTGGTATGTCAGATGGGTTTGAGCTCTGTATGGTTTCCTGACTAACAGACCTGGCTCTGCCAGGAGTTGCACTGGCATGTCCATAACCCCCTTCCGATGCATTGCTGCTGCCTGAATGTGACTGATGTCTGCTAGATGATGTCTCCTCTGAGGACAGCCAGGACCACGGCCCCATGGTCTGCCACTTTTTGGGAGTGGATGCCTCAACCAGTGATGGAACACTAGAAGTAGAGCCACTATGGGAGTGCAATCTGGCAGGGCCACATCAGCTAGCATCAGATGATGTTGCTGACCTATGCCTAGATAGATGCCATCCCCCTCACAGCAGACGATCCATCACAGAAACCACCACTTCCAGTATGTCATTCATCTGATCAAAAGAATCAGCAACATGGTGGAGGCAGTCATGCATGTCAGCCTGTGCAATATCTACAGCCCTAAACATCTCTCTGGAGTACTTATTGGAATGTACCTGTGCCACCCTGATGGACCTGAACATATGATTAGTGGCATGGGAAGACAAACCTGCAACAAGTGGGGGATGGACAGCAGGCCTCCTACGAGCACCCCTAACAACCCTTCTGTGTGGCATCTTGCCCACACTTTCGTTACAGCCATAGCCAACAGGTACTGAAGCCACAGTAACCACACTAGCCTAATTGAGAGTATCACCCTCCACATGTCCAATATTTGAGGGCTCATTAGAATGTGTTGGCATAGGCCTACCGACTGTGCCTGATGGAATTATAGGTGATGGCTGAATGTCAACCACCATGTTAGATTCAACCTCTGCACCCCCCCCCCCCCACTGTGCTTCTGTTTGCCCACCATCATCAGAGTCTGCTGATACACTGACATCAGGTGTCAGGAGTCCCACACTTCCACTGTCAGGATCACCTGTGATAATAAGCAACAAAAACAGGAAAGTAATTACAACCTACACTGCTGTAGTCTAATATATGCTAACAACCTAACAGTGGTACCAGTATTACAGACAGTACAGCAGTACACAGCAGTCCTGACACCCACATCAGAAAATAAGTTTTTCTTTTAACTCTTATCAGTACCGACAAAAACTGTTTGGCTTACCTTGTGTAGCTGCTTGTCTGCTCACTACTTGTGATGGTCCTGGAGAAAGTTAAGCAAAAGTAAGGACACCAGCATCACAATGAAAATCAACAATGGGGAGTTTAAAATTGTGCCCTTTATATGTCCATTAACCATACTTTTAACATGAACATGGAGGACACATCCAAGCCAAGCCCATGTGTAATCAACCTGAATGTGTTAACGTTATCAAAGTATTATTCCACCCAAAAAATTAGTTAATAATGTTAAACAGAAAATTGTATTTGCTGTTAATATTTTACTGTATAAATATTTTACTATCTAAGATGTATTTAACAACTGATATAGTTAAGCCTACCAGGAAGCACCTCCTGGGACATCCTTGTCCTCTTTGAAACAGCTGCACCAGCATCTATGACGTGCTGTTGTGCACTTTCCTGTGAGCTGTCTGGATCCCTGACAGTGAATAGGAACTCTCCATTCCGTGTCAGTATTGGCTCTGTAGCCGGCCCCCCTGTAGCCATATGGTCACAGGCCACTCCAGCTGCTCTCCTCTAGTCTGATGAAATCACGTCAGTGGCCCTATGGTGCACCTGGTCATCTGTCCTGCTGTGTCCTCCCACTGCATTAACATCAGATACTATCTGCTGCTAAATTCACATTCTGCCAGACATATCTCCACTCCCCCTCTCAAGCAGAAAGGAACCATGTCACCTAAATGCTTTTACAATTACCTCAACCACAGCTGTTAACAATCAACTTCTACTCTTGATAAATATTTCGAAGTTTAGGTTGGTATATTGGTAATGGTGTTTACCTCACAGACACAAGGTACAGTGTCTGATTCTCACATTTGGGAAGGTAAATTGGCTGGGCTTAAAATGGCCTACAACAGCAGCTAGCCTAGTACTTATCTATGAGACTATACTGTAATGCTTCTGGGTCTGAGTATGTAATATGATTTGGCATGGTTTGTGAGGTTTCAAACATAGTTAAAGAATGCCCTGTTGTTATTCTTCAACTGGGTGGCTGTTTTTATCTCAAGATAGCCTAGTATGAACCTATACTAACCTCGAAAAAAGGCATAGCAAAATAAATTTAAAATGGGTGGCGAAAGCCAAACACATTCTGGCTAGGCTTATAAATGCCCTAGGGCAGATAGGTTCATACTATCATACTAGGCTATGAACCTATATTTGGCTTTTTGATTTCATTGGGGTCTGGAGTTTCTTGTTCTGCTTAAGAAAAGCATTTTTATATCTTAAAGTTATTTTTTGTTGTTGTTTTGCATGCAGTAAGTTATTTTATTATTTTTCATTTTTTTATTGTTATTTTTATTTTATTATAGTGCCTGTTCATATCAGGGTTCTGCTACAGGTGGTTATTTTTGAATTTGGCATTGTAATAATTTGAGAAAGAGAGACGGATACATATGTGCAACTATTTACATGTACCTAGAATTTGCCAGTTAAGGATGTCACATAATCAATGGGGTTCATACCTCTCAACATTTTAGAATAACAAATCTGTACAAAGCATGGGGCGGGAGGGATCAAACGCCCAAAAATAGGTATACATTTTAAATGTTACTCTTATAAGCTTAGAAAGTTGCTAGACTAAAAGGTTTTGCATTGGCATACATTTTCTGAACATGAAGTCTGAAACACAAATGTGTTTCATTTAGTGCATTCAATCCTCACTGATCTGCCAGAAAATCACAAATTTTATGTGGAACAGACCAAAACTATGAGGCGAAAATCTGGACATCCTGCTAATGTCTGGACACTTGATAGGTATGCTAGGGTTCTCGAGATGGAAGGGGCTTTTGAAATTTAGCGAGGCCATCACTCAGTTTGAGTAGAAAAGCCTTTGCATAATTTCTAAATACTGATGTATTCAAAGTTGATTCAGACTTTAGTCTTATGCAGAATGTGAATGATTTGCAGCATGTCTCTCAACTGTCTAGACTTTTACAGATTGTCCAGATCTTTGATTCACATTTTTGATTTGCTCCTCAAAAAAATTGTGGTTTACTGAGAAATTACTGAGGGTTGAAGTCACTAATTATATACATTTGAATTTCTGACTTCATATCCTTCAGAAAAATGTGTGTTACTGTATCAATTTTCTAAATTTATAATTGCAAAATTAAAAATATGACCCCATTTATGTGCCCTTGTCACACATTATTTTAGGCTTTGATCAGATTTCTTGCACTAAGAGTGCAAGGGTTAAGAATTGTTGGTCTGATTTGACCATAAAGGACATTAAAGTTGGTGGGATACAAAATTGACCCACATTGGTAATGACCAAATCTCATTGCTCATTTCACTGTTTGAGCTCACTGACATTTTTATTGTCATTAATGTGTATTTACTGATATGCCATGATACCATTTTGTCCAGTGACCTATTATCTCATAATGACATAATGATTATTATCTGGATGCAGAAGGCCACCCATGCCTACTTGAACAAGTACAATACTCCTCTTCTACCTTGCACATTTTACTGATTACAGTAATGGTTCTGTACTTGCCAAAGGAAGCAGTAGAGCCTCTATTTGGATAGGAACCACTTTGGATCATTGCCATAGCTTGCGAACAAACCCTGTAGTAGAAAAGAATGTTGTACAGCACTAGTAATACTTTTGGGCTCCTGGAACTGCTGTTCTTCATTGTGCTTACCTACTTCTTCATGGAGATATGATATAATGGTGGTTGCTTGCACAGCCTAGTATCCTATTGTCTTTACTTGATGGGGTTTGAAAGATTTAGCTGAATGTCTTGGTAGATGTATGTATGTCATCAGATTTGGAATTTAGTGCACTACTGATTCCTATAACACTACAGTGATAGGAGTTCTTGGTTGACTGGAAATATACCACATATATTAGCATACTTACAAAGTTAAATTATAATGTCACTATATTTAGAGATGGGTATGTATGTAATTTTAATGGCTACTCCCTGTGTATAGCCACTGTGCAGTATACACAATGTCTAGGAATCTTGCCACAATCAGCAATTTAATTCTGCCGTATTTCAATTGCATCCAAGCAGCTTAATCTGTTCCCAGCTACTGTCATTTTCAATTTTGTGACCATAAGCTTGTCATGTAGGGAACTTGCACACCAAGAATGCCTAAAATATTGTTGAGCTCTGAGGGGTAATCTAGTTAAAAGAATGCAACAGCTGTATACAGGACAGAATCTTAGACTGGCAAAACCACGTAAGGAAAATGTCCATGACCTGAAAGTAAATAATATGACACTGCATAAATTTACTGTAGATGCACTTCATACAGCTACCTAGAATTTAATTACACAAGCACATATTAGCCCAACTAAACTGCCCATTAAGGTGCATCTTATTTAAAGAGAAGCTCATTGCTAATCAGATTCCTACCTTTTCCTACATTCCACTATAACTGATTTTGGTTATTAAATGTATTTCTGGATTCTAACATGTTCTTGTTTCATGGCTTTCTGAGAAAAGCAAATTCATGCATTTGCAACTTACTGTAACAAAAAAAAAACCTCTTAGGATCATAAGAAGTTACTTAGATAATGTCCAAAGAACCTTTTTAAGCCTAGCAATTTATGCCCCAATTTTTATAATTATCAGTGCTGTAGGACTTGAAAGTCTTTGGTATATGCCCGTGCCTTAGGGCATCTACACGCTGCTCCTGCCCGTAAAGTCCACAGATGAATTTACAGTTTTCCCTTCTTTTGGTCCAAATTAAATTTGAATGGGATTATAGAAGAGCTCTGCTTGACATAAAGGGGAAGTATGTTCCAGAGAAGGGGTAATCTCTGACAGACATATCTGTTACTCCAACATGTTTTGCTTATGTCACAGGTGAGGTTTAGATCCTTAGATCAGATAATTCCACTGCTATTTGTTTGTTGAATGTATCAGATTAGTCAGGACTGAATGGGAGAATGCCTTGTAGGGCAGGCATAGATCACCTCTCAGTAGTCTGTAGGAGACTCAGTACTGGGACGGGGCTTTGATGTGGTCCACATAGGACATATTATTTACACCCTATATTTGTTTAGTGAGGAACTTTTGTGGCTGCTATAGCTGTTGGTACATGCCTGGTTAGGTACATGCTGAAGGATGCATTGTACTTGATTATTGGTGTAATGAGAGCAGAGTATAGAGGGACTATGATCTCCTTAGATCTGGATGCCTTGCCCTTACTTATAAGTTGCACCATGTAGAAGAATTTTCTCATCACCGTGGCACATAGGTTCATAAATTAGTACTAGGCTAACTGTCCTTTTGGGCCATTTTAAGCTCAACCAATTAACCCATGTGAGGATCATACCCTGCACCTTGTGTCTATAAGGCAAATATCTTAACCATTATGCCAACCTAAATGGCATGCTAGTGAATAATTAGATCTTCACAGGTAAGTAGTAGCCTAACTGCCCTTCTTTACCTTTTAAGCCTAGCCAATTTCCCTCAAAAGTTATTCTTGGCTGGGGTGCCTTCTGTGCGGTGTTTGCATGTCCTCCTTGCATTCATGTGGGTTTCATCTGAGTGCTCCGGTTTCCTCCCACATTAGAAAGACATGCATCTGGAGCTTTTCTCTCCAGACCTCTGGTGAAAACTGTCTCATTCCAAGTAGGACTTTCCCGGTAAAAAAACTGTAAATAAATAAAATATTTGCCCTCATCCATGGCTCTAGTGACCTTCTCGAAGAAGTTCACCAGGATTAGTAGGCATTAACTGCTGTTGACAAAACCAAACAAGGATGGGTCTGTTTTTTTTTTAATATTTCCTATGTCTCTATCAGGTCTGTGATAATTCTTTCCATGACTTTGCATGTAAGATTAGACAAACTTATGGGTCTGTAGTTCCCTGGATCAGTTGACGGTCCACCTTTTTGTAGTAGGGTGACAGTTGCAGTCTTTAATTCCTTAGGGACAAAGCTGACTGGAGGCTATGGTTGAACAGAGATTCTAGTGGGCCTTACAGGTCATGTTTCAAGCTGTTTAGGAGGCATCCACAGGGCCCATTGATGCAGTGTTTTTAAATGTGGAAAGTCTGGTGAGGACCTGTTCTTTAGTGATAGTTGCAAGAAAAATGGTTCAGGGTATTTGATGGGGAGTACCCGATCATCCAAAAAATATTGGAGAAATACAGTGCAATTTTCATGTGTTGCACTTTCTGCCCCCCCAGAAATATACCTTACATTTTTAGAGATTTACAAAGGAAGATAGGAATAAAGTCCCTCTCTCCCCAATCTGAGAACAAGTCAAACCAAACAAATAGTATAGGGTACAGTATTAGTCAGGCCTCTTTGCAATAGTAACTCCCAAGCAACCAGAAACTACAGTTATCCAGCATCTACTAATCCTAGGGTTACCACCTGTCCCACTTTGTGAGGGACAGTCCCTCTTTGGGCAGTTGTGTCCTGACAAAATATATTAACAATGGCAAATGTCCTGAGATTGTAGGACATAATTATGTCCCATATTTTATGTAATTGTTGCATAAAATAGTTATTTCTATATCTAAAATACCTAAATGTTACAAGAAACAGAATAAGCAACTAAACTGCTACATGAATAAGCTTTTATTTAGCCAAAAAAGTAAAGTTCTATCCTTTGTACTGACCGTGGGTATGTGTCGGCCTGTAAAATCTGATGTGTGTCCCGAAAATGTCCCACTTTGGCCATTTGAAAAGGTGGCAACCCTAACTAATCCCCATGGGTGCCGGTTAACTGTGAGTTTACTGTAGAACTAGCCAGTACAGTTTTAACTGACATTCATTCATACATGCATACATAAATAAGTAAACAGACACACACATTCTATGTGAAATTGTGATTTTATTTACTTAAAAAAATAACCAAGCAAGCACACACAGGTCTCATGTGAAGACATGGTTTTATTTATTTGACTATTTCACAACTAATGACTTATCTAGGCCTACATAGCTATTGTTGATATAATGTAACAGTTGTACAGCGAAACAGTATAAATTGCAACTGAGAGCAGATGTGATATTTTGTTGCAAACAGAGAATTTGCTGATCATTCATGATAATGCAAGACATCTGTAATAAGCAGTCAGTTTAAAGAATACCATTACACCTAAAAATAAAACATAAAGAATGAATGCATCCTTGTATATGTAACAGCCAGTCGCTTAAACAGTTTATTTAGATTTACACATTTTACATACATGTAGATACATACAAATATTTTAGGCATGGGCAATAATATCCATCTAGCTTGCAAATGTACCAGAACAGTCATTTCAGTGAAGAATACATTCTTAAAACTTCTAAAGTAGTGCTTACTTTATTATAATTAGAAATGTTACTCCATGTGTCAGCTACTCTTACAGAGACCAAGTTACTACATCTCTCAGTCCTGTATTGTCTCCTACACAGATTGTCTGATTCTGTTTTTTTACTACTGTTTGATAACTGTAAACATTCCTAGAGGTAGTTGTCTATAATTACTATCTTCTTAAGGTCTCCACTTAAATATCAATATGAAATGGAGTAAAAAGTTCAAATATTTCAATATTTTGTAATAATTGAAACTTTCAGATCCATGCATGCCCTTGGTATATTTTCGCTGTGCTCTTTCCAATAAAACTATGCTAATTTTATTATAAGATTTTTAACTATTATTCCATACTCTAATTTGGATCTAGTGTAATTTATAATCCATCACTACCTCGTTTTTGATTTCCTAGACTTTATAAATCTTTTTTTTTATTTATTTATTTATTTTTTTTTTACAGCCTATAGTTTTAAAAATGATCATTAACCAATTTACTGGTATGATTTAAAAAAACAAAAACAAACAAACAAAAAAACCCTCAAAGCTGGCTCTACCCATATAGCCAGGTTATTAAATGAATCCACATTTTAAATCACAGTGTGCTGTATTAAATACTCATTCTTCAATCTATCTCTGTGAAATCTCATAGGCTTTGTTGTTGATAAATGTATATACATATTATTCTCCTGTGCCTAAATGCTTTGAAGTACTCAAGTTATTTGTCCTATCTGTGACAGATGTAACCTGTTTACCTATTTAAAGTTACCTGCATGCAGACAATAAAGCACCACAAATGAAAAAGATAGATCAGAAAGACGTGATGTAAAACATTACGAGCCTGAGTGAGAGCTCTATAGGACACCCTGACTGTAACTTAGAGATTCACCTGTCTAGTTAATGTGTCTTTGTCATGTGTTATTTGTAAGCCATACGGCTATCAATCTTATCAAAATACCATCAGTAAATAGTTGTTGTAATGTATTGACCATTGTTTTGTGTATGATTTTATCAAAGGCTGACATTAAGTCTGTATAAATTACACCACAGCACCACTTGTCATTTATAACTGTTATTGTATTACAGAACATCATGTTACAGGTAGTTATAGATCTGTTTTCAACATATGCATGCTTATATGTAGTTTCAAGTCCTAGTCTTCTCAATTCTGATGATATGTTATGCAAATAATTTTTTCCATTGTTTTTCCACAAAGAGAAAATAAAGCTATGGGTCTGTCTGTCCGGTTCCCCTATCCCTTAAATATGGGTTGAAGAAGGGCATGTCTCCAATCTTACGTTATGGGTCTCTGTGACTCTGGAGTTTGTCCTGTTCCCCTATATATAGATGTATATAATGAGTTTCTATTATGTGCAATTATATGTTTTTTTGCAATAATTTTCCAGATCTTGTCTCACACTGTTTAATTTGTCTGTTCAGTTTTATTAGTTTGGTCTTCAAAGTTATAGTTTTGCACTCACTTTTATTTCTTATATGTTTATCATCGTGCTTGAATTCCACTTCTGCATTTTGCCAAACTGTTTGACATTCATTCAAAAAGTGGTATAATACTTAATTCTATTTTCCATTTTCTGTTTGTCTTGTACCATGGAGGTCAGGTTGTGACTAAAAAGAGTTTGTCCGCCAGTCCACTTACATGGTTACCAAACTGAAATTAATATGTAAGCAAACAAACAAAGAGCTGAATAATGGGAATAAATTAAATGATTTTATATACAGATTAAGTTTAATTCCTGGTACCTTAGAGCTTTAGAGAGTACAGTACAAATCTATTTGTGGTTTTACTTTTTTATTAAAATGCACAATTAAATGTTTGCTTACAGGTACCATGTAATCTGTGTACATTGTTGGTACTCTTACAGAACATATAACACAGTAGGCAGGTATTCAGAAATTAAAAATAGCCCACTGTGTAATGCTAAACTTTGCAGTAAGTGTTGGCATACTTCTCAACCTCTTAGAGCAAGAAATCTATACAAAGCCATAAGTAATGGGGGGACAAAGGCCCCAAAAGAGGGATACTTATTAAATATTGCTGTTACAAACTTAGAAAATTGATAGAACAGGTTTTGCATTAGCATGGATTTTCTGAAGGGTATAAAGTCTGAAACTGAAATGTCTGTCATTATTTTTTGACTTCAGTCCTCAATGATTTGCCAGAAAACTACAATTTTATGAGAAACAGACCAAAAATATGATGCAAAATCTGGACATTCTGCAAAAATCTGTATAGTTGAGAGGGATGTATGCAGGGCATATCCAATTCAGGGATATTTGTAGCACAATCACATGAGTACGAAAATTTGTGTGAGCATTGGTATATGCTTCCATAAGTACCATATTTGTGGGTGAAGATGAAAATATTTTATTTTGGTATGCGTGAATATGGATGCTAGTATCAACCATGTCTGTTAATTATAAGATGTATACATATGTGAATAAATTGCCTATGTGCATACATACACATAGACATATACATGCACATTACTTGGGCAAAAAAGTCTAAAGATTGGCATATATGCATGCATGTATACATACACATATGTATGTATGTATGTGTATCTAATTATATATTGAAATGCATATGTAAATATGCAGGTACAGAGTTCACAAATCATGTTTTATAATTGCCATTACTAATTTAGATGATTAAGGTGTAATCTGTGGTGGTGCAGCGGTAGCGTTGTTGCCTCACAGCAAGAGGTTCTCCCATTCGATCCTTGGCTGGAGTGCAGGGAATGCCTTCTGTGTGGAGTCTGCATGTCCTCCCCTCGGTTGGGTGGCATTCGAAAGACATGTGTAAATGGGTGTGCCTTTGTTGAAGGTTGGACGTCGAGCTGGCACCTCGGCGTTCGTGAAATTCTACTGCCAATCATTAGCAGACCGGAGTTCCCCTGTGGTGACCCCTAACCGGGAAAAGCCGAAAGACAAACAACAACATTTTAGATGATTTCGGTGGTGATAATGATAATCACGAATGAGTTTGTTTAATATTTTGTGTTTTGAACAAATTCATTGATGATTATTCATTGTACACACACACATATAAAGTTAGAGATAACATACACAATTATATATATATATATATATATATATATATATATATATATATATATATATATATATATATATATAGGTTCATAGGTTGGTACTGGGCTATCTGCCCGAAGGCATATATTAGCCCAGCCATGTTGTGTGGTATTCACTGCCCCTTTAGTAGTACCCTAGACCCTTGTACTAGCAGCTAGTACCCTTGGCCCCTATCTAGTAGTGCTGTTGGTGTGATCCCCGGTGTGAACTTTCTGTTACCCATCCACTCATCAAGGTTCCTCTTGAAGAGTGATAGTGAGGGGCTCTGTCTTATGTAGATCGGGACCCTGTTCCATAGTAAGGGAAGTCTCTGCGAAGGGAATCTATCCCTCCGGCATGTTCTATTCATTGTTGTGTTGAGGTTTATATCCCTAGAGCGTGTAGCTCGAGCAGATTTGGTTTTGCTAAGATGGAGCATGTTTAACAATTCTGGGTTGGACATGGCTCTGTACGTTAGACAGAGATCACCTCTGAGAAAGCGGTATGCAACAGAGAACAGTCTTAGCTTTTTCAATCATGCTGCATAGGGCAACTGTTTGAGGCCAGTAATTCTCTTGGTTAGGTACCTTTGTGGTCTCTCCAGCTGCTGGAGATGTCTAGCCAGGTACATTCCAATTGGTGCATTGTACTCAATAATGGGTCTGATGAGGGAAGAGTAGAGGGGCACCATTACATCCTTAGATCTTGATGCAAACCCTTTCATGATCAGATGAGTCACATAGAAGGATTTTCTAATCACTTTGGCAACATGGTTATCAAATGAAAGCTGACTATCTACTTGGGTCCCTAGATCCCTTATTTCTTCTTCAGATTTCAGGGGATTACCTCATATGTTGTAGTTTGCGGGTACTCTGTTTTTTCCAAAGGGGATTACTACGCATTTTTTTGCATTTAGCTTGAGACCATGGCTTTGACACCATGCATCAGTCTCATTTAGGCCCTTCTGGAGGATCTCCATGTCAGCCGGAGACTCTATTATAGCACCCAGTTTGCAGTCGTCTGCAAACTTAGTCAGCCACAGCCCTTCCATGCTTGCCTGTACTTCTGAGAAGTATATGCCAAACAGGAGGGGCCCAAACAGGAGGGGCCCCAGGACAGAGCCCTGAGGCACACCGCTCATTACTGGTCTGGATTCAGACATAGATCCCACTACTCTTACTTTATGGGATCTGTCTGAGAGCCAGTTTGCGATCCATCTTGTGACGTAAGGGTTTATGCCCAGGCTGGTGAGCTTATCAATAATACCTGAATGGGGAATGGTGTCAAATGCTTTAGCAAGGTCAAGGTAAGCCATGTGTACCTCCTTTCCCTTATTATAGCCTGAATAACTGTCTCAAAGAAATCCACCAGGTTCAGGAGGCATGATCTGCCCTTGACGAAGCCGAACTGTGTGGGGTCCAGCGAGTGGAGGTTCCCAATCTCTCCATTTATGAGTTTCATAATGATTCGCTCCATAGCCTTACAGATTAGACTGGTCAGGCTTATTGGTCAGTAGTTCCCAGGGTCAGTTGTGGCCCCACCCTTGTGTAGCGGGACCACCATTGCCATGCGCCATTCTATGGGCACATATCCTGTGGAGAGGCTGAGACTGAACAGGGTATTAAGATGCGGGGTTAATTCCTTTTGGAGCTCGCGTATGATACAGCCTGGGACACCATCTGGTCCCATGGAGGCAGTGTTTTTAGCTTTAGATAGAGCCTTGTTAACCAATGTATCAGTAATAATTGGACTTCACAATCCCCTAGAATGGTAATAGACCCTGTAGGTGGTGGTGGTGGTGAGGGATTTGCACTGAACCTGTCAGCCAAGATGTTGACAATGTCAGAAGGGTCAGTGTATTTTGTTCCATTTTGTACTAGCTCAGAACAGACCTGAGCATTGCCATTTAGGTTTTTGACATGGCCATAGAAGGCCTTATGGTTATCCTTGGCAACTTTCCTTTCAAAATTAGCTTTAGTTGACTTGATGAGGGCCCTCAATTTCTTACTAATGCTGATCAGGGATGATTTTTCTACTTGAGATTTGGCCTTTTTTTGTACAAGTCTCCTCCTTTTATTGTAAAGTTTGCTTATGGCCGGGGTCCACCAGACTGGTTTCTTCTTGCTTGAGGAAGGAGTCTTGGTTTTATTTGGGATAGCACGGACCATGGAATCCTGAAGATGCATATAGAGTGCCTTGGTGTAGGATTCCGCATCCTGGATATTATCCTTCTGCAAGAGAATAGTGAAGCTTTCCACTTCGGATGCAAGTAGTTTGAAGTTTGCTTTGGAAAGGTTTTTGACTATGGTTTCTTTGATTGGGGGAGGTGGAGGAGTGAGGATGTCCAGGGTTATCAGTTTGTGGTCGGATCTGACCAAGGAGGGGGTGATAATGGGTGTGGTACAATGGGCGCCCATATTTGTGATGATTAAATCCAATATGTTGTCCCCTCTAGTGGGGGAACATACTAGTTGTTCAAGGGCATTTGAATTTATAAATTCTATGAATCGCTGAGCATAGGAGTTGGAACATTGGTAGTTCGCCCAGTCTATACCAGGGTAGTTGAAATCACCCAAGATTATGGTGTTGGGTAGGACCTTTATATTTTCCAATGTCTCAAGGAATGCAGAGTGAGCATCTTGGGACATAGTGGGCGATCTATAACTGGCTAAGTCTTGAAATGTGGTTTTGCCTGCTGATAGTTGCGCATGGATGATCTCTGAGGCATCATGCTGTGCTACTAACCTGGAGATATGGGTATCCTTGATGAATATGGATACACCTCCACCCTTTGTACTGCGATCCGGTAACTGAGGCCGGAAGGTATGATATGAATTGTAACCTGGCAGTGCTGGGGTGCCGTCACTGCACAAACATCAATTTTCTCCATGCTGAGGAGAGCCTTGAGTGTGTGCATTTTGAGGTTGAGACTTCTGGCGTTGAGTAGCATTACCCTTAGTTTTTGGTTACCTGTGCTGGTTACAGTGGTTGGTTTGTCCTTTGAGCCTTGCCTAAAAGAGGCACTATGGGGATGGCAAGAGCCTTGGCCAGTATTCGAAAACCTAGTGGGTGACAGGTGCAACCCATCTCTGGCAAAACAGCGAGGTTTGTCTATCATATCATCCCAGGCAGACAGACACTGGATCCCCTTAGAATGACACCAGAAGCTTAGCCAATTGTTGAAATTGATCATTTTGTCTTTGTATTGTGGTATCATTCTAGGTGAAGGTAGTACGCTACTCAAGGTCAGGGTCATACCAGCTTGGGCTACATGATCAGAGAGCTCCTCAATGTCTCTTTTCATGTAGTCCAGGGAGGTACATCTTAGATCTTTCACACCAACATGTACAATGACAGCGTCATACTTGTACTTGTTCTGGAGTGACCTAAGCACCTGTCTTATGTAGCGGATCCGAGCACCCGACAGGCAGCTGACAGTAACCTTCTCCTTGTTCAGCCTGGTGAGTGGAACATCCGTGTGCCTTACTATAGAGTCTCCTATTATTAGCGTGTTAGGTATGGTGTTTTGCCTTAACGGCTGTTGTGAGGCACACTGTTGGTGAATTATGTGTTTTCTGGCTTGTGTTTGAGGGTGCAGGTTGCTTGCTTGTCTGCTTTGGAGGGCACTGTTTCTTTTTCAGATTGGTACCTAGTGCATCCGAATATGTTTTTGTGTATTTATGCGTATGATTTGCCGGTGCTTGTTTTGTAGATTCATGTGTGACAGGTGGTGTGATGCAAGTGTGTCCCTTATCCTCTTGACTGTCTGTTACAGTCATGGG
The DNA here is from genome assembly GCF_019279795.1 of Protopterus annectens. Taxonomy (NCBI): domain Eukaryota; kingdom Metazoa; phylum Chordata; order Ceratodontiformes; family Protopteridae; genus Protopterus; species Protopterus annectens. The sequence goes on from NC_056729.1 coordinate 1,531,949,428, forward strand.
TTGAGAGCACTTAGCCTCTAGTCTGGCTGTGTATTTGCATCTCTCACAAGTGTTTGTGTCTAGAGGTAAGAGGAGAGGGTTGTCTGTATACATGAGGCAGTTGTGACACTGCCTCAGGATGCCCAATTCCACCAGATGAACTGGAGAGTACACCTGAAGCTGACCTCTGGACATGCTTTGAAGAGTAAATTGAACTCAAGTCCTGCGGACGATCGAGGGTCTTATGCTATATTATAATAGTGCTGCCTAGGAAATTTGGAGAATAATAGTGCTGTCTAGGAGATTAGGACAAGTGCTGATTTCTGTTTTGCAAGTGCTGCAATAAGAGCAGCTGATCTGAAGCACTTGAGTTGAGGCTTGCCTAGTTCTAAGGGAAAATTTACAGTACAGACTTTGTGGGGCTAGGAATAGTATACCCCAACTAACCGGCGCTGCCCGACACTGCTCTGTGCGCAAGACCACGCAAAAAGAGAGTTGCAGGGTTTTTCCTCTAGATAAGTGAGGAAAATGAGTACAAGAGCTGTTTTTCTCTAAGCAAGTGAGAAAAGTAAGTACAAAAACTGTTTTCCTCTAGGTAATGAGGAAGATAGAGTGCTATAGTAATTAGTAGCTTATTTAGTGCTTACAAGTTCTGAACAAGTGCTGACCATGAACAAGCAAATTTAAGTGCTAAAACTAAGAATTTGTATCTGCACTAGATGAGTTACAAGACAGAAACAAGTGCAAATACAGGCTTTCAAATCAGAAAGTGGAGACAGATGGAAGAGATTGCCCAAACGGCCAATAACTACAAATTCTGGGCCAGAACCACTACTTATGTGGTAGACAGGTTACCTAGTGCTTACCACTTCCACTGATAAGCTAGAAGGCTTAGGGGACTCAGAAGCTTACATACAGTCCTGGATACAGCAAATCTGTAACTGGAACACTAGTTACAGGAAAGGTAGGAAACAGGCTTACAGTTTTTTTTTTTTTTTTATAGAAAAGTAGCAAAAACAGTAGTAAAAACAATTCACATGCACTTGAGTATGCAGCAATATTAGACCAAACACAGTTTAAAAATGCAATTAAATTAGAAGGGACTAAAAGCAAGTGCAGAAAGAGTTTATTAGGTAGAATGCGGTAAAGAGACAGGACGGGGGAGTGTCCCAGATCAACTCTACAGTGGGGCGGGCAACTGCAAAAGCCACCAAATTTAAACTACAAACCAAAAATAGGGAGGGTGGGTGGCACAAAACAGTTTCAACAGAGATCTAAGCAAAAACTAACAGTACAAACTTTAAAAACAAAAAAATATTCTCAGCTCTGTATATTTGCCAATCAGTCTCTCAGAACAGTGAGACAACAGTTTCAACACAGATCTAAGCAACAATTAAACTCTATAACCAAGAAAAAAAAAAATATATATATATATATATATATATATATATATATATATATATATATATATATATATATATACATACATATAATATGCTCAGAACACATTATTGATTAAATTTAGAGGTAGTTACACAAATGAGGATATGGATAACAGAGTGGAAAGCCAGGACAGTACAGTAATGTGATGCAGGCTAGTCAGTACCCAGATGTACTAAAAGTAGAATTCCACATTGTAGGATAACAGCAGAACTGTTTGTGTTGTTGGGAAAGTGAATTGACAGAAAACTATATATACAGTGTATGAATGTTGTACTACCCGGCATACTATTATTGTATTCCATAGTAAGTCATTATGGCTTCATTACCCTTTAATGCTTAACTGACCCTCAGCATTATGTCAGACATTTGCATAGACCTAAAATGTGACATCAACACACTGGCCACGCCTTGTGTGTACTGTTGTGGACATTTGAAAAGGTGATGGCAGTCCTATACTTGGCCTGAGACAACATGTCCTTGTTTTCATTTGATGCATTTAGGTATGGGGTGTAGCACTTTACGGCTTATCAGTGCATAGCAATGACAGCAATCACCAGATGGTGACATATGAGTAGGAACACTGTTCTGCTACTAGCATGATACCTGCAGTATAGCTGTCTAGACAAGACATTTTTGTGAGTAGATGATTTCTCATTCAGGGGCTGGGGTGTGCTTGTATGCTTTGGGTCATCCAGAAGTGTACTGGCAGGCCTTATGTAAATGTTGTTGCTCTTTCATGTCATGCTAAGGTCTTCCAGGATGATAGTACTGCATCTGTATATGTTTTTAGGTTTTGCCACTTCTGTGAACTACACAATGCTGTGTTATGTGAAGCTATCATGTAGCCGATGTACAGACGTGATTAATCAGTCTGTGAATACCATTCATGGGTCTGGTCAAGCATACTGATTTACTAGCATGTGGTGATGCCAAAATGAAAGAAGTGTGCACATTTAGGTTCATAGATTCATGGGTTAACAGTAGGCTATTGATCCAGAGGAACATCAGTAGCCTATCCCCAGTATCCCATATTGTAAGTACGTACTCTGTGGCATGACTAATTTATATCTAGTTTTAGGTCCCTTTCAATGGCAGCTTCAGGGGCCAGACCTGGACTGTAATTGTGATGCCCATCCATGCATCCAGGCTATGCTTGAAGAGGGTCAGGGAGCTACTTTGCTTTATATCCAAAGGAAGTCTAGTCTGTTAATGGGGGAATTATCTGAGATATATAGCTATCTTGCCAGTGGGACTTATTTATGTTATTGTAGAAGATGAGTTTTCTTGAGCAGGTCTTTACACTTTTACTAGTTCTGCGGATGGGCAGCAAGTGACAGTGGACTGGATCCTATGAGCCTATGCAAGTACTAGAGAATCATCAGATAAGCTATGTAGAGGATTCTTTAGGAAAAACAAGTGACTAACTGGCTCTCTGACAGAGGCTACCAAATTACATTAAAGCAAGTACTAGTTTAGATATTTTGAAGAACAGCCTGGACACTTATTATGGGAACAAGTGTTTTGGCATATTGGCAAGCTAGAAGGGCATTAATGCCCGTGCTTGAAATATTTGTATGTATGCAAGTTGGACAGAGATCACCTCTCCAGAGTCTATAGGAAAACAGAAAAAAGACAAAGTACTTTAAGGCTGTCTGGGTAGCTCAAAAAAGACATACACTTGACTATTGTAATGAGGAAACAATGCAGCCTCTCAATGTGCTTAGACAAGTGCATACCATAGGGGACATTATACTCTGTCACCCCTGGTGAACACATAAAAAGATTTCCTAACATTAGTGGATACATAATGATCAAAGGATATGTAATTTGCAGTGAAAATGCTCAGGTGCCTAATGACCGGGTCAGTTTTGGCTAAAAACACAGTGATGGTGCTGCATTTCTTGGCATGTAGTTCTAGGCTGTGCTCCAGGCACCACTTATTGCTGCATGCTAGTCCCTTCTGAAAAATCTGGAAGTCAAATGGTGAAACAAACTTAGTCAGCTACAAATTCTTGATGTCAGCCTTAACAAAGTAGAAGTAAACTAATGACAAGTGATTCTGGAATTGATCACTGTGGGATACCACATGTAAATACTCTTTTTTGAAGAGAGCATGCCTCCCAAACAATAGAGTTGGCTACACTCATTAACCAGTTTGCTATCTAGCAGGTAACATACGATTTTACAATGACAGTTGTAACCTTGAAGTGCACTGCATAGGTGTGCACTATGCTAATGGCCCTGGAGCCTTTACAAGCCTAGCCCATAGAATTGCCCTGGCATTGTGCCACCCGACATTAGTTCCTAGTGCCTCTATCAAGTAGAGCCACTGGAGTGATCCTGGGGTGAACTTTCTGTTTCCCATCCACTCATCAAGATTTCTCTTGAAGAGGGCTAGTGAGGTGCTCTGCTCGACATGTATAGGAAGTGTATTCCAGAGCATGGGCAGTCTCTGGGTTATGAACCTGTCCCTCCAGAATGTTCTGTTGATTGTGGTAATGAGGTTGAGGTCTCTGGACTGTGTGGTGTGGAGGGATTGGGATTTCTTTAGATGTAGCATTTCTAACAGAGCTGGGTCAGACATGGCTTTGTAAGTCAAACAGAGATTGCTTCTTAGTAGATGATATGAGACAGAGAATAGCTGGAGTTTTTTTTGAGTCTGTCCATGTAGGACAAGTGTTTAAGGCCTAGGATCCTCTTTGTGAGGTACTTTTGTGGCCTCTCCAGCTGTTGCAGGTGTCTAGTGAGGTACATGCCAAATAGGGCATTATACTCAATGATTGGTCTAATGAGGGAAGAGTAGAGAGAGAGAGCGTCTTTCTTCCTGGATGCAAAACCATTGGTAATGAGATGTGCCACACAGAAGGACTTTCTGACCACAGTGGCAGTGTGGTAGTCGAAGGAAAGGTTGCTGTCAACCTGTGTTCCCAGATCTCTTATAACACCTTCAGTGTTCAGTGGGCTCCTATCGATGTGGTAATTAGTGGGGGAATTAATAATGGCTCCCAGCTTGCAGTCTTCTGTGAACTTGGTCAGCCAGAGTCCCTCTGTGTTGGCCTGTACTTCTGAGAAGTAGATGCCAAACAGGAGAGGACCCAGGAACAATCCCTGTGGGATGCCACTTGTGACTGGTCTGCAGTCTGGCTTGGAGTCTGGCTTGGAGTCTGCTACTTTCACACTGTGGGTTTTATCTGTGAGCCAATTTGCAACCTACCTGGTGATATAGTGGTTGATGCCTAGATTGGTGAGTTTATCAATAATTCCTGAGTGAGGAATGGTATCAAAGGCTTTGGCCAAATTGAGGTAGGATGTATGAACTACCTTACCCTCATCCACAGCTCTGGTGACTGACTCAAAGAAGTCAGCCAGGTTGAGTAGGCATGATCTCCCTTTCACAGAACCAAACTGCATGGGATCCAGAGTTTGGAGATTACCTATAATTCGGTCCATGATGATGTACTCCATAGCCTTACATATCGGACTCATCAGGCTAATGGGGCGATAATTCCCAGGGTCTGTAGTCGCTCCCCCTTTATGGAGAGGGATGACTGTAGCAGTGCACCATTCAGTAGGGACAAAGCCTGAGGTGAGACCATGTATGAACAGGGAACACAGATGTGGTGCCAGTTCACTTTGCAGTTCATGTAGAACACAGCCAGGGATATTGTTGGGTCCCATGGAAGCTTGTATTCTTGGCCTTGGACAATGCAGCTTTAACCTGTGCTGCAGTAATGCTGGGTGCCTGGCATTCTTCCAGTGTTGTGATTGGTCCTTTAGGGGGGGGAGAGAGGGGTAACATTGGCACTGAATCTGTCAGCCAGTATGTTGGCAGGGAGAGAGGGGTAAAGTTGGCACTGAATCTGTCAGCCAGTATGTTGGCAATATCTGTTGTCTCAGTATAGGAGGTACCATTGTGCAATAACTCAGAGAAAATCTGGGTATTGCCGTGGGGATTCTTGATATAACTATATAAGTCTTTGTGGTTGTTTTTAGTGTCTGCTGCAATTCTGCCTTCATAGGTGGCTTTAGAGGATTTGATGAGAGATCTCAACTTTTTGTTGAGGCTAATAAGGGAGTTTTTCTAGTCTTGGGACTTCACCTTTTTTTTGCAACAGTTTTGTTCTTTCTACTTCTGAAACAGTTATGTGCACTGCATACATAGTTTCACCAAAAAACCTGCATTATCAGATATGTTGCATACCTGAAATTTATAGGCATTCAGGAATGCCTAGAATTTCAAGTCTGTCAATAACACATCGAAGCTGTTGGTTTTAAACCACATGAATATAAGCATAGATTGTGTTACATACATAGAGACATAGAAAAATAGCTACTATAACTTGTCCAAATATAGGGTTATCGATGGCATGAAATTCTGGTTGCAGTATTTAATTTTTACTGCCTTAGTAAAAGTACTCCTGTAATTACCTACTGTAATATGGTACTGAAAAGTATATGGGGAAATGTACAGAATGCATTTGCTTCAACTTTCAAATGCTATCAGTGTAAACTAACTGTACTTCAGTGAAACATTCAGGAAAGATGTGAAAGTTGAAAACATGCTATCCTAGACCTAGTCATTACCAACATGAAGTCAACTCCTCGTTGGTCAGATCTGACCATAAGCTAATCACCCTAGATATCCGCATTCCGCCCCCACCCACCATTAAGGAGACCATAGTAAAAAATTTCTCCAAAGTCAACTTCATGCTTCTTAAGACAGAAGTGGCGAACTTCCTGACACCCATGCAGATGGACAATACAGTTACGACTGCTGAATCCTACACAAATGCACTCTATAAGCACTTAACGAGTGCGTGGATCATGCTATCCCAAACAGAACCAAGACGCTATCCTCCAAAAAAAGGAAGCCAATCTGGTGGTCCCCTGCAATAAACAAACTCTACAACAGAAGGAAGAAACTGTTGCAAAAGAGAGTAAAATCCCATGAGTGGAGTAGCTCCCTGGTCAGCCTCAGTAAAAAGCTGAGATCCCTTATAAGATCCTCCAAAGCTAGCTACGAAAACCAAATCGCCACTGATTCTAAGGGCAACCACAAAGCATTCTATAGCTATGTCAAGAATCTCAATGGCAACACCCAGATCTGCTCTGAGTTACAGTAGAATGACACAAAAATTACAGAACCAACTGATATTGCCAATATCCTAGTAGACAGGTTCAGTGCTAACTTTACTCCCCCTCTCACCCCCTAAAGGGCCCATATCTATAAAGGAAGAATGCAGCATCCCTGTAATCACATCTACGCAGGTAAAGGCAGCACTTTCTAAAGCCACAAACACAGCATCCATGGGACTGGACAACATCCCAGGCTGCATTTTCCATGAACTTCAGAATGAACTGGCTCCCCACCTAAGCACCATGTTCAGTCAGTCTCACATCAGGCTTTGTGCCCACTGAATGGTGCACAGCAACAATTGTCCCACTTCACAAAGGAGGAGCCACCACTGATCCTGGGAACTATCGCCCTGCCTGGTGTGCAAGGCCATGGAATGTATCATCATGGAACTCAAACAAAGACATTAGTAACCTCCAAACTCTGGACCCCACCCAGTTTGGGTTTGTGAAAGGCAGATCATGCCTTCTGAACCTGATAGACTTCTTTGAGGCAATGACCAAAGCTGCAGATGATGGTAAGGTGGTTCACACAACCTATCTTGACCTCGTCAAGGCTTTCAACACCATCCCCCATTCTGGAATTATAACTAAACTCACTAAACTAGGTATAAATCCCTACATCACAAGATGGGTTGCCAACTGGCTCACTGACAGAACCCACATTGTAAAAGTTGCAGACTGCAAATCTGTCTTCAAACCAGTGACAAGTGGAGTACCACAGGGTTCAGTCCTGGGACCTCTCCTGTTTGGTATATATTTCTCTGAAGTACAGGCTAATACATAAGACCTCTGGCTAATGAAGTTCGCAGATGACTGCAAACTAGGAGCCATAGTCGAGTCCCCAAATGATGTGGACATCCTAAAAAGGGCCTCACCGAGACAGATGCCTGGTGTCAGAGGCATGGCCTCAAGCTCAGTTTAAAAAAGTGGATCGTCATCCCCTTTGGTAAAAACTCTGTACCCATGAACTACCACATAGACAGCAGTCTACTTAATGCTGAATGTGTGATATGAGACATTGGGACCCAGGTGGACAGTAGTCTCTCCTTTGATAATCACATCGCCACAGTAGTCAGGAAATCCTTCTACGTGGCACACCTCATCACAAAAGGTTTCTCATCCAGGAAAAAAGAGGTCATTGTTCCCCTCTACTTGACACTCATTAGACCCATTATGGAGTACAATGCCCCTTTTGGAATGTACCTCACAAGACATCTGCAGCAGCTGGAAAGGCCACATAAGTACCTCACAAAGAGGATTACTGGCCTCAAACAAATGCCCTACACCGACCATCTCAAAAAACTCCAGCTTTACTCTGTAGCATATTGCCTACTCTGAGGAGATCTCTGCCTAACATATAAAGCTATGTCAAACCCAGAGCTGTTGAACATGCTACACGTAAAGAAATCCCAATCCCTCCGAGCTACATGCTCTAGGGACCTAAACCTTGTCACCACAACAAACAGGACTTGCTGGAGGGATAGATTCCCATCCCAGAGACTTCCCATACTCTGGAACAAGCTACCCATCTATGTCAAGCAAAGTTCTTCATTAGCACTCTTCAAGAAAAATCTTGATGAGTGGATGGGAAATAGGAAATACACCCTGGGGATCACTTCTGTGGCTCTGCTCAACAGGGGCACAGGAAATTAACTTTCTTGGGTGGCATAAGCCAGGGAACCTTGTTGACTAGGCTTACGTAGGCCCTTGGGCCAATATTTATTTTATTTATTTATTTATTTAAATTTGTTGACCGGGAGTGTCCGACTGGACGTGGGTCCATTTTCAGCGGAGGCCCGGGGAGAAAAGCTCCACAGTAAAATAAACAGACAGTAGTTACATTGGATTACATAGTGATTAACAATTTAACATAGAAATATAATATGATACAATAGGTAGATACAATAGTCTAGTATCTACCTATGAACCTATTTTACCATAATAAATGATAAAAAAGTAAGAAAAGAAATCAAGTAGGATGGAGCCTTTATTAGGCAAATAGTTATGGTGTGATTTTTGAAGGACAACATACTACATCAGCTCATAGCTGGCCTTAGGCATAGGCCAACTAGGCAGCTGCCTAGGGCGCTGCACTAGCAGGGGCGCTTTTCCAGTATTTATTTAATGTAAGTAGACCAGGATGGGGGCATCGGGTGGTGTGGTGGGGGCACCATGGAGCCCTTTTGCCTAGGGCACCAGTTGACCTAAGGCCGCTGAGAAAATACTTAAACAGTGATTAGATTCTGTTCCAGTGCTGCATAACATTTTTAGAGAACAGGTGCAAAATATTTAATTCTTTTAGAATATGTGGACATTTGTTATTCAACATGTTTCTTTGCAGGCACAACTGTCCAAAGTAATGCTGTGCTGCAAAATGAGGGAAAATCTGTATGGTTATAAAAGCACACCTACATGCATGCACACTAACAAGCAACACTAATAACAGACCATATGAAAAATAATTGCCAGTGGAGGGAAAAAGATTTGTAGCAACAAGCATTTAAATACTATTGCCTAGGCTTGAACAATTATTAGACACAGTTTTGCAAAAACAAGTACACAGTAAAGTAGCTATCACATCATTGCTAAAGAGGCTCCAGGTCTGTTTGTGACAAGATAGCATCTCTAGCTGGGTAAAATCCAATCATTCAGCAAATCTAATTGCTCAAGAGTGGGGGAAGGAAACACAAAAGGACAAACTGCAACTGTAAATTCTAAGCACTTCCTCTGACAACCCCCACTGAGAGTTTGTGTAATCTAACCTGCAGTATGCTAAAAAGGCTCTGAAAACCTTGCTTCTAGGTGAACATGTGACTTACACAGCACTAAAATGTAAAACTCCTCTAGCAAAAAATCTGAGATAGTGCCCCTTTAACATGAGTCCTAAAGGGGTACTGCTTTCCCTGCTCTAAGTGTTCAATAAACTGGGTTTCTATGACTTGGTCTTGACAATTTGAGCCTCAGTCAAACCCAACTTGATGAAAGTCATAGCACTCAAATAGTCACAAATACAGACACACAAATGTATACATCAGAACTACAACTTTAAAATAAAAATATATACTTTCCAACCATTTAGTGTAAATACTGCGATAGTAATATTAATGTCATAAAGAAAACGATTATCCAAAACTAATTAAAATAAATTGATTCTAAAACTAACTGAAACGGAGAAGTGTGAAGTTATATTAGTCAGTGGTGCACTAGATAGCACACTCACCTTTAGTGCATAAGGCTGTGTGGTCTAATCCTGCACCAGGTATATTAATTGCTAACACTGCAGTGCAATATAAATGGGAGCTGTACTCCTGAGTGTCTTATCCTTTTGATGTGATATTAAACAGAAGTCTTATGCACTCAGGTGAATGTAAAAGATCCTGTGGCACCTATCAAAAGAGTTGGATTCCTTTATTTGGGGTTGGAATTTGGCATAATGGTTAAGGTGTTTGCCTCACAGACACAATGCACAGGGTTGGATTGTCTGCCTTGAAAGGGAATTTGGTTAGGCTTAAAACTGGTCACAAGGCAGGTAACCTATTTACCTAGGAACCTATCTTCCTTCTGCCCCCGACACATAGTAACAGGTCATGACTCAACAGTCTATGGCTTGTTACCACGCTGTAATTTTGGTTGCATATATGTGCAGTCTAAATCAAAGAAAATTGGCAAGGTTTTTGAATTTCAGAATGATAAAAGAGATGGTGTTGTAATGAATTAGGATTTTTTTTCAGGTAAAAAGTATTATTTGAATTGCTGGCAGGTACAACATAACCCAATCTGTGTGCAGTATCACCAACATAAACTACATATAGAAACCAAGAATGATATATGTATGCATGCATTTAAGTAAGAATTTATTCAAACAACACTTACCATAGCAGGGTAAGATGACTGTATCACTTGCATGTGCTCAGATATGTAATTTCTGGGTAGCAATGGGGCATTCACTGCTCATGACAAGGATTTATTTTGTTTTTTTAACTAAAAACAACAGGCAGTCAGAGAAGGGGAGGAGTTAGATTACATCACTGAACAGGGGAGGGGGTGCAATTGGGGTATCAGTGATTGCTTTCTCTGGAGAAGCAAGATACTAGCTCTGTGTGAGTAGCACACATTTTTTCATTAATTTATTCTCTGGTACCTGATTTATCTATTTCAGGTTTATAAGAGTCCTGGCACCTTTCCTGGCCCTTAGTGACTACAAAACAGTGAACTAATCTGGAATCGGGTACCGACGCATAACAGGACATGTACAGCAATGTGTAATTTGGAGGAATGCCAATTTATCTACAGCACATCTTTGGGATGTAGGGCTAACCAAAGAACCCAGTGAAAATTCATGGTGACACAGGGAGGATGGGCAGACTTCACACTGAAGGAATCCCAAATGAGAACCAAAGTAGAGACTAAAGCAAAAATGACCAATGTACACAAGTATCTCTTATTATACTGTAACAAACATATGTCACTGTGGATCACATATTAAACCATGGGGGGCATGACACATCAAATGTATTCATTTATTATTGGGCTCGAACCATGGACCATTTTCTACCATGACTGGCCAACAAGGTTAAGGGTGTATAAAGTTGTTATTTATTTATTTTATTTTAAGTTTGTTAATCAGGTTGGAGGGCTGGTACAGGACTCTTGGCAGTGTCACCCTGAACCACATGGTAATACAAAACATGAAGTATAATGTAATCAATACATGTATATATAAGCAAGCAGACTAGCACAATATTCAACTTCTTTTCTTTTAGGATAAAACCAGAGAATGTGGAGAAAACCTATACAGACATGGGCAGGAAATCTAAACTGCACTAGAACAGTAACCCAGAGTCAAGCTTGAGTCCCAAACTTGGACTTGTGAAGCAGAAATCCTATAACTAGGTTGCTGTATTGACCTCAAAGGCTGTTCTTAGGGGAATGTAATGTACTTACTCTGTGTTACAGCATCCATGCAGTACTGTGAATTTCCTGATATGACCACTGGGATCACGTATTTACATTTCAATAGGTACTCATACTAAAGAAGCATTATATTTACTCTGTGTGAATGGGGCAGATTCCCATATTACAGTCTAACAGCTATACAATGCTGCTTCTTCCATGAAGAAGACTGGAAGACTGTATCACAGAGTCATAGATATTTCAAGTCCGCTGAGTCTCCTGACCAGTCTCATCTTGCCAATATCCTCCCTCTGGCTGATCCTCCTTTCTCCAAGAGGGCCATAAAGGTCAATCTTGGAGTAAATTTTTGGATACACATACGGTCATCCTAGTTTATGTTTAAAGGAAGAACGTGACTCGCACTGCTTAACATGAGGCAGAACAGTATTCCAGAGGTTTGATAGGCAATGGGGTGCAAACTTATTTCCTCCATCATGCTTTATGTATCTGTTAGTGAAGATTTAGGTCCTTGGTTCTAGTATAGGTGGAAGTATTGGACTTGCAGAGAAACAGGAGGTCCAGCACAAGTGGGTCTCTAATGCCAAGTGAGACAGAAATCTTCATTCAAAACTCTGTAGGCCACTAAATTAAAAGACAGAGATTCCAGCCTCTCTTGGTAGCTCATGGTTGTTCTGGTTAGGTTTCTTCAGGGGAGGTTCTAATTATTTGATATGTTTAATGAGATACATCCCGAGGGAGCACTGTATTTGATAACTGGCCTGATCAGTACTTAGTACAATGGAGCGATTACCTCTTTAAACATTGATGATACTCCTTTGGCAAATCGCTGGGCTTAATAAAAACGTTTCTTGTCATGGGAGGGAGGGAGAGAGCTATCAACCCAAGTACCTAGGTACTTAACTAAATTTTTGTTTTGTAGAGGTGTATTGTCTAGACAGTGTGATAAGAGGAGGGATTGTTAATCAAAAGTGATGATGCTACACTTTTTAGCATTTATTTTGAGCCCATTTTAGTACACCAAGATTTTATTAAGGTGAGTTCATTCTGGAGGGTTTTGGTGACATAGAATGAGTTAACAAAAACCCACCAGTTTGCAATAATCTGTAAACTTTGCTAGCCAGAGGTCTTGGCTCTCTGCTGAAGATCTGAGAAGTAAGTATAAAAAAGAGAGGTCCTAGTTATGAGGAATTCTGCTGGCCACTTTCATACTTTCAGGTAAAGCATCAGCAACCATCACTGTGTAGGTTCAGTCTTTCTGCCAGTATGCTACCCATCTTACCAAATATGGAGTTTGAAGTTTTAAAGCATTCAGCTTTTGCATGATGCCAGCATGGGGAACAGTGCAAAAGGACTGAGTTTGGTTAAGATACATTGCATGCATGATATGGCCACCATCTATAGCCTCTGTATCCCTTTTGAAGAAACTTACCAGACTTGAATAGACAGATCTACCCTTCACAAAACCAAATCATTAGGGGTTAAGTGTAACAAGACTGATATCAAAGTTTGTGGGGTCAGTTATATTATATTCCATGGCTCTGCAGATGAGGCTTGTAAGGCTGATAGGTATGTAACTACCTGGATCAGCTGAAAGGCCACCCTAATGGAAGGACATAACCCCAGCTGTCATCTGGGACAAAACAAGTAGCTAAATGTACATTAAAATGTTTGGATCAGCTGAAAGGCCACCCTAATGGAAGGACATAACCCCAGCTGTCATCTGGGACAAAACAAGTAGCTAAATGTACATTAAAATGTTTGAGTGTGTCTGCAACGGCATGTTTAACACTATTAAGTAACCAGTTGCATTCTTGAGTTCCATGGAGGAAGTGTTTTGGTCTTGGCTAGTACTTTCAGTAAATGATAGTTAGAGATAATTGGAGGAGTAAGGGATTTAGATATTTTGGAGCTTTGTATAAAAGTCTCTGAGGTGAATTTGGCATTAAATTTGTTCCCAAGTATATAGGTAATAGTCGGATAGGAATAGGAGACCCTATTATAAACAAGTTCTGAGCAATGTAGGGCATTGATTTTTAGTTCTCTAACATAGTTAAAGAAGGATTTATAATTATCTTTACCTTCAGAGGCCAGCCTAAGTTCGTTGGATTCTTTAGCGGTTCTGAAGCTGTTTTTCATTTTTTTTGTAATACTTTTGATATTATCCTTGAGAAGACGAGTTTTGGATTTGCTAACTAATTTAAGGTGTAACTTTTTGATATTTTCTGTTGAAAATTATCTAGTAGTCCTGTTGATGAAACCATACTCAATACTATTTGCACATCAGAAATTTCTGTTTCTCTTTGGGGACATATATATGATTTTTCTCAAAAGTGTACTATCTAGTTGTATAACCCTTTGCAGCATAAACACTTAGCAGGCTTTCCCACCAAAAAAACCTGGTGAACCCTCAAATATGGCCTCATGAGGATAATTAATATCACTGTCTTCCCTTAGTGCCAAGCTGAAACATTGAACGTTTCAGGACCTTTGCAAAGATTACCGTTGACGTTTGATGACAAGCCCTCCATTTGTTTTTTAGTGGTCTGATGCATGAGGCTCAGTTTTTAACACTGGCTTTTTCCATTTGGCAGCTTACATTCATACATCTATAAATATTTTGGGTCCATCTTTGACAAAATCCACATTTTAAGATGCTTTCTGTCTCTTAGTTTTCACTTCCATCATTAAATAGCTGAGTCTGGTTGCTAATTCAGAACTCTCTAGCTTGTTATGTTTTAATCCTCTTGTAGTTAGTGCATTAGATTTAGACTATGAGATGTTAACAGGCTACTTCCTGTAGTCCTATCTTTGATTCCCTCAGCCTCTATTTGCCTGCTGTGTGACTCTGAGCAAGTCACTTAGCTAGACAGTGTTCTGTGGTAATTTGGAAACTGGGCTAGGCTCTTCAATGGTCTCTGACCATATGCCTAGTAACTACCTATGAACCTATGAAAGACTGCTATCTGCTAGCACTTTGAAGTCTTTTTATATAGCAATAGCTTCTTTACAAATAAAGAGAAAAATGGACCTATGATTAAAGCTGAAATATTCCACAGACTACATACTTTTAAAATTATATCCTTCAATATTAATATTTATTTTCTTTCTTTTATTTATAGATGAGATTGTGATAAAAATACATGATGATTACACCAATGTAGTGTTTTCAACAATGGGTTGGTATCTGTCTGGATAGCATACCCACCTCATAACTGCTGGCGTCAGTCCAGAACTGTGAATCTAAGCATTCATATTCATAGGTGATTACTAGTCTAATGACCCCAGAGGACCTTTTTAAGCCTAGCCATAGTTCCCAGAGTTAAGAATCAAACTCTGTACCTTGTGCCTGTAAGATGCTCAGCTTATCCATTGTGCCAACCTTTTGATAGAAACTGAATCACTGTAGTGTATTCCAACATAGGCTGTTAACTCTCTGAACAGAGCACCACATCACAGCTCTACCCTAAGCTTCTCCAGGTCAGACACTCATACTGAGAGTAAAAAGTAGATATCAAGACTAAACATTCTCCATTTAATCTCATAGTCCATTTGACAGTTTCCACCTCACGGATTCAGGGTTCAGTTTTGAATTCCAGATAAACTCCTAACTAATCTTTCTCTGGGATAGGCTATCTTTCTCTGGGATAGGCTATACTTTGAGATTAACATGTTATTTTAGTAATGCTTGATTTTTCCTGTTGTTAATTTAACATTTTTGTGTTGTATGGTCATGCAAAAAAATGAATTTCAGATAAACAGTCAGTGACCTCAGCATGACATCACCTACAAAGATATTCTTCTTCACATAGCACAATCCTCAGTGGATGGGTTTCTATCTCATAGCTCCAGGGTTCATCCAAAAACTGTCACCAACAGTACACTTTACTGTAAAAGCTCACTCAGACTCTGCCGTAGATTGCTGTGAGGGCAAGGTTAATTTGGTTTTGTTTCCTTGTATTTTGTGTTGCTTTGTCGCCCTCTTCTGTTATGTATATTGTGATTCATTTTCTTTACACTGTGTTTTACTTGTATTCTTTTTTTAATTCCATTTTTAAACTGGGAAAAAGACCACAACTATGGCTCTTGGGAGTCACAGAAATTAAAAGTTCCACCCACCCTTTTAAATTCAGCATTCTAGTTGCCTGTTCTGTATGTTAATTTGACCACATATATCCTCCCCCTCCTCTTTCATTGGCTATTGTGGCTAAGCACAACATTATCATTTTGTGAAATCACTCCCCTTCAGATATTTAAATTTATTGGCCATCCCACTGTATTACAAACAGCCAGAATACAAAGTGCCCACCCCCTTCCAATCTATCTTGCTCTTTTAAAATGAGTGGCTCTCCACTTAGATAGCTATTGTTTAAATTACCCGTTTCATAGCTAACTGTTTAGTGCACTCTGCAGCTCTTAGGATATTAACCCATTTTTCCATCTTATCTTTAAACTCTGCAACATCTATTCCAAGACCACCAGTTATTGGAGAACCCACATTCATCCTTTTAGTAGTTATCTAAGGATTAGTGTTTCCGTTTTGCTCCTGGTAAGAGGAGCATAGGGACATTATTTCCTGGTGACTGCTGATCACCAGAAAGACAACTCCTTCATAGGTATCAGCTTGGAATTTGTGCTAGTATTTTGCTCCTGGTGAGAGAGGGAGCAGAGTGCATCGATTCCTAACTGTTTCTGATTGAGCAGTGAGTATTTGTGTTGGACCTTCCTGATTGCTCTAGTTGCTATTCAAAACTGCTGATCACCAAAGAGCCTGTGGCATGCATCTCATCTTGGGATTGGTGCTATTGTTTTGCTTCTGGTGAGAGAAGAAGCAAAGAAGCATCGAGTATTCCAGCAGCAATGAAGCTGTGGTGAGAACAGCGTTAGTAATATTTAGATAGTAGCCAATAAGGCGAATCCCCTCTTTTCATCATTTTTGCAAAGCTAATTCTTTCTTTTCAGTAAGTACTGATCCATCAGCTACTGTCCAACATAAATTCAGAATATCTCCCTAAAATACTTCATCCATAAATCATCAGGGTCTAATTATTAGTTTCCCCTCGAGTGTTTGGCAGTGCCTTATATAGATGCAGACACCTTGAGTACACATTTTACCTGTAAAAGCACCCTTGAAATTTCACCAATACCTAGTTGCACACAGGGTAGCTAGTTTGCAGTGATAAGCACTGCCCCCAAAGTTGCAAGCCAGCTACTCCTGACATTACTT
This sequence comes from Protopterus annectens, assembly GCF_019279795.1. NCBI lineage: Eukaryota > Metazoa > Chordata > Ceratodontiformes > Protopteridae > Protopterus > Protopterus annectens. The sequence goes on from NC_056729.1 coordinate 1,531,966,124, forward strand.
TATATTCTCACTGCAATCATCTAATCAATAAAAAAGGCCTGCTTTCCATGGATATGAACTTTCCCACTATCTCTGTTACCAGCTTGGTGGATGTGGGCATCCTAAGACAATGAAGAAATTGCCTCTTGTTTACTGACAACCAGCTAATTCTCAACAGACTGATATAGTATGGGAGACATTTTTTTTTACATAATGTTAATGGAGGCAAAGCTCTCACATAAAATCACTCCTAATGTCAATACAGTTGTAAGTAGTACACACGTTGCAGCCATTACACACAGTTCACAGCAGACATAGAACCACATATGCTGAGGCACTAAAATGTAACCTTCCTAAACTCCAAATTCCTTCTAGTTGAAGTACCCATAACAAATACCCCCAGCAGCCCTGAATACTGTTATTCAAAACAACACCCACATCAACACATACAGACATCTTATAGAGTCTATACTTCTAAACCCATAAGACAAGCCACCACACAATCCAAAATTCTTGTCATTGGAGACTCATTGCGAGTCACACTGATGTCCCTCTGCCCAGGCTGAGTAAGGAGAATGTCATGGTCAGTTGCATATCAAGGATCAGGATCTGCTACATTACACACACACTTAGGTCACTGGACCTCAAGTATCAGTATGACTCAGTCATAGTCCGTGTGGATGTGAATGACCTGAGATGTACCTCCCTGGACTATATGAAGAGAGACATCATAGAGCTCTCAGAATATTTGCTCCAGGCTGGTATGATCCTAGCACTGAGCAGCATTTTACATTATCCTTGGACGATGCCACAATATGAATGGAAGAAAACTGACTTTAATAATTGGCTCATTTTCTGGTGTCATTCCAAGAGAGATTCAAAATTTGTCAGCATGGAGGAAGATGGTCGACAGACCACACTGCTTTGCCAGGGATGGCCTGCACTTCTCTCCTCTAGGCTTTTGAATATTATCTAAAACATTGGCCTCCCTCATAGTGCCTTTTTTATGCATTGCCAAACTGAAAGTATTCCTGACATAGCAAATCAAAACCAAGAAAATCTAAAGGTGTTACTGCTCAATTCTAGGCATCTAAAGAAAAAAATTCCATACCCTACAAGGTCTCTTCACCTTAGAGAAAGCTGACATCTGTGCTGTCACTGAGACAAGGCTTAATGCCATGGAGAGCACACTGGCACTGCAAGGCTATAATACCTTACATACATTTAGACCAGATACTACACAGATAAGGACTAAAGGTGGAGATGACTCGATTTACATCAGAAATAAATATATCTCAAGGTTGGTCAAGCAGGACAATGTGGACGATCTTCTCCACATTCAAATCACCATATGCAAATTCTCATACCACTTCCTTGCAAGCCATAGTCCCCCTCTATGACCCAGAAACCTATAACAAGAATTTAAACTTATTGGAAACACTCACCATCCAACCCAATACAGTACTCACTGGCAACTTTAATTACCAACTATTAACTAGGAATCATAAATGACACCAAACATACATGCACAGAGATTCCTGCATTTTGTAACCACAAATAACATGGACTAGATTGTCAATACGCTTACCAGGGGTGTGAACATACTGGACCTAGTCCTCACCAATATGGGAGAATGCTGCACACCCCAGTGTAATGTCTTCTCTGGTAAGGTCAGACCACAAAAATGGCCTCCTTTGAAGCAGAAATAAAACCTGAAATCCCAGCTGGAACCAAACTGAATGTTCAGAAACTACTCTAAGGTTAACTTCCTGCTATTAAGTGATGCATCCATCCATCCATCCATCCATCCATCCATCCACAATCCCTCTTCCTATTTTTGCACATGAGGTTGGGGTGTCACTGGAATGAAATAGAAATAAATTCATTAATGCCAGGTGTATTGGCAGCACAACAAGATTAATAGGTGGGTGTGTGGTGGAAAATATAATTGTTGGTTGGAAAGGGTGGTGTACCTCGCTTTCTGCATGAGCTGCCAAGCCTTTTATGTGGGCAAGACGGTCAATGGATTGAACTGCAGAATTTACTAACACCAATATAGTAGTCAAAGATTGGACAGCAAGAGTGCTCTGGCATGACACTCTGACATGTGAAAATTTTGAAAAGTTCAAATTCTTCATTTTAGAACAGATGTCTATCAAGCCTTTTAGTGGTGATTGGAAAAATGTCTTACTACATTGAGAGATGGTATGGCAGCTTAGATTATATGCTGCCAATACAGCTGGCATTAAATTTATTTCTATTTCCAGTGAGCTTAGGAAAAGACACAATATGGTATAGTTTCTAGAGCTGTACAGGTACGAGAATGTTTTTCCCACGAAAATAGTAGTGGCCGACTGATTACGTAGTTTAAAGTTTTACGACTTATCTGAATTTGGTTATTTTTGTATGTAGGTGTATATTTGTCTTTTAACTTGTTCATACAACAATTTACATATACTTTTTAATTTCAAATAGTGTATATTTTGTTTTTAGATGTATTTTAGGATATACACTTTGATTGTTCCAAGTACTGTCTTAATTAGCTGTATGTAATTGGTTGATTAGGGAGGTGGGATACACTTCTTCGGTTATTTAAATGTGTGTTTTTTCTTATTAGTGGTTCTGATGATGTCTGCTAACTGATGAAAGTGCTTAACCATGGTTTTATTTTGTTATTAAAGAGTTTTGATTTCACTATTTGGTGAGCTCTTTCCTGACTAATGGTTTGCCAAAGTGTTTTTGTATTTCTTTTTGGTGGTTTACACTTTCTGGGTTGTCCATTGTCTTTTTTTTTGTTTTTCAAATGATGCAGGATAATTTGATGTGTGATGTAGCTAGTCAATGTATTTGAGTCTGTGACATGGTAGGCCCATATAATCAGATGCCATACCGGTATTTTGAGACTCATCATTGGAAGTTCCAACTCCAAAAAATAGCTGTGATCCTTGGAAGATATGAATAAAGTGCAAAACCATCATTACATCTAAAAGTAACTCTTTGCGGGATAGGAAGCTCTCATACCCCCAAGTATGGAGTCTGCACACTGCGCATTCCTGCTTCCTGCACAGACTAACTCTGAGATTGCTGTGTCTCAAAGAATAGGGACTACCGTGTGATACAGCAGTTTTGGAGTTCGTATATATTTCCCTGTAATTCCATTTTAAATTTCACTGTTCCAAGATCATACTTTTGGAGTTCAATCATACAATAGGAGCACACATAACTGTGTTTATGGTACAGATGGTACAATATAACTGGGTATGAAATGTAGCTGTTTAGTACAAATGGGTTTATGATGCAGCTGATACAGTATAACAGGGTTTGTAATGCAACTAGTGCAGGACAGCTGGGTTTATGATACAGGGGATACATTTGGTCTGTGATATAGCTGTTCAGTAAAACAGGTCTTGTGACTTTACAAGACCATACTCTAGATTTAGTGCAGTACAACTAGGTTTTTAATATATCAATTTAGCATTACTGGATTTGTTTTTGCTCCATGGTGAACACAGATGAAGTATTGACTATAACTGAGACGGTCCAGATTTGACTAATGGGCTTGGTGCTGGAGATGCTGCCAACAAGAGATTGAGGAATGATGGGGTACATGGCTGCTGACCTCTCTCAGAGCAGGAGTGTGTCAGATGATGATGGAGTGTACCCAGGGTGTCATTTCCTGCTAGTGACTGGAAGCCATCAGAATTTTGCAGTTTGATAGACTTGGCCTGGTCCCATCCTACTCCATGCATCGTGTCTATTGATACTCCTGCAGAGCCTATATGCTTCATCCAGTGGTGACCATCCCACATCCAGTCAATTTAGGTCATATCAGAGGCAGCCACATCCATGGTGACCATGGAGGATGGGACTGTAATTGGGAAGCTGACTGGTGGGACATGATGTCAGTGGATAACAGTATCCTTCTGGAAGTCATCTACCCTTGGTAACTATCATATTGACAACACACTCCTAACAGCTGACCCAGTAGTCAGGGACTTGGGGCCTCACATAGACAATAACCTAGCCTTTGACCATCACATGTCTACAGTAGTGAAGAAATCATTCTATGCTGTGCAACTTATAAACAAAGGTATAGCATCTAGGTCATTCTTCCACTGTATCTGGCATTCAACAGACCTATCACTGAGTACAGTGCCCTCTTTGATATGTACCTAATCAGGCTCATCCAGCAATGGGAATGTCCGCACAGGTTCCTCACTAAAAGAATTTACAGCGTAAGTAACATGTCCTATGCAGACCACCTCAAGGCCATATTCCCTGTATTCTGCCTCCTACAAACTGTTGAGAGGAGATCTATACCTGGCATATAAGGCATTGTCAGACCCCATCCTGATGGACTTCCTATATATTTACAAAACAAAACAAACCACATCACTGCCTGGGATATAAAAAGGACCTGCTGGAGAGACAGGTATATATCCTAGAAACTACTCCTTCTCTGAAATAGGCTCCCCATCCATGTGAAGCAGAGTTCCTCCGTAACCCAATTCAAGTGTAACTTGGACAATTGAATGGGGAACATGAAATTCATCCCTGGTTTGGCACCTATGTCCTAATGGACAAAGGCAGCTTGTAAATGTTTCATCTTCGAAGTCCCTGCTTGTACTTATCAAGGATACCAGAACTTGTCAGAGTTTTGGGATGGATGATTAGACTTAAAAAAGCCCTGGTGGTCATTATCCTAGTACATAACTATGAACCTAAGCAGCAATCGCTGAGATGTAGTGTTCTTGTGGTATAAGGCGAAGTAGACACTAGACTGACTTTACAGGTTTAGGGTTCAATACTACACCAGTTAGCCCTCCACACACCCTGGGACATATAATGGTGGGTGAGTGAAGACCGCAGAGTTGTATGCATGGCAGCAGGCATTATACATTTTATCTGTGCACTGCGAAAGAGTTTCAGAGAAATGTACTGTGCAAAAAATAATAATAATTTAAGAAATCACTGTGCAGAAACACAGAGAAGGCTGTGACAATAATAGACATATGGTAATGGGGCAAAACTTACAATCTTGTTGTGCTTTTATAAACTGGGTAGAGAGCCAGTGAAAATGGGTCTAGGGAGCCAAAATATGGCCCTGTGGCTACACACTGGACATGCTTGGTCTAGCTGTAGGCCATTGTTTCATGAAGGTAAATCTAAGCTCATTGAAAGTCATAAAACCCTTTGCTAGGCCAAGCTGTAAAGTGTTTATATATGCAAAACGGAGATGATAAACTATATAGATTAATATATGAGATGCTTTAATGATAATACATTGAAAAGTACATCATTTCTGGATGCAAAATGTAAGGGGGTGTTTATGTAAAAAAGAGAGAAAGATACAGAGTTAAAGGACTTGATACCTTCCAGCTGGCTGACTGTTGTAAAAGCTATTTACAGAATATATGCATTGTCTGCCTCTCCATCATTTGTATAATAAAAAGGGAATTTAGAAAATGTAAATCCTTCAGAAATACCTTACTAAAAGACACAATTATTTCTAGATCAGATACTAACATGATTTTCTCAAAAGGAGAAGCCAGAAGTATCACGTGGCAAAGAAGGTTGCTTTACTAAGAAGATTTTTAAACCTTGGGCTTGGCTGTACACAACTATTGTTTTCAGGAATGTATGTCTAGATTTTACACATTTCTAATATGTTCACATGGCATGTATTTGAAGTGATAACATTTGTAACGTAATCAGAAAACACTAACAATGCACACTGTCATGGTGCAGATAGGCCTAAATGCTGTGACCCAGTACAAAGAAGGGTAAAACTGGGTGAGGGTCAGACAGCATTACAAAGACTAGCAATATGTTGCCAAATGAAATAGAGAGTAACTGCCTGCAGAATTAAGCCAGTGAGGTGTGTAATGCTTATTCTAAAAATCATATTTTATTGGGTTACTGTGGTGTCTCAAGGTCAGCCTTGCATGCTAGCCAGTTTCCATTAGGCTGCTCCAGACCAAACACCTCTTTTCCGCATATCATTGCACACCCTCATGTTCCTCATGAAAGCTGTTTGCATCAGAGAGCCATGATGGATGGTGCAGTGGTGCAGTGGTTAGCACCGTTACCTCACAACAAGAGATTCTCTGGTTTGAATTTCAGGTGGGGTGCCTTCTGTGCGGAGTCTGTCTGTCGTTCATGTGGAGGAAGGTTTCCTCCGGGTGCTCCAGTTTCCTCCCATATTACAAGACATATGTCTGGAGCGTTTCTCCCTGGGCCTTCACTCAAAATTGATTTCATTCCAAGCTGGACTTTCCCAGTAAACAAATGATAAATAAATAAAAATAAAAAGATCCACAAAGCTGGTACCATCTTTTATTGAATGCCAAGTATAAGAAAGCAGTAGAGTTGTAGTTTTGTAATCTGATGCCATATATGTTTTCACATTTCAGAGACAAGAGCCATAGGCAAATGTTATTTCCTTTGAATACTTTAGTTTGGCCAAGGTTTACAATGCAATAATAAAAAAGTGTAAGCATATGTTTACAATACAAGAATAAAAAAGTGCAAGTAAAACTTGAGATAAAACTGAAGTGTTTATTATTGTGCTTGTCTGCTCACTCCTGTGTAAAACCGCTGCCTTTATACCATTAGTTGAGCAAAACAGAACAAGTGCAGAACATTGTCTGCTCATTGGTGACATAGTTACTCTTCATTAAAAAACACAATGGTTGACTTTACTTAAGAAAGTGCTTATGTAACTGGCAGTCTGATTCTAATTTTTTTTAATTGTTGAGACTGCTTTCTCACTATCACTGCTGTCAGAAATAAATATATTGGTTTACATTTCTACCTTTGTCTGTGGTTGATCAAGAATTCTACTTTATGTAATTCAAACTTAATGCTTATAATTAATGGCATACTATACCTTATGATGCATAATGCAACATGAGTAAAACAAAGTGAACTGCAGTGCTGAAGTACCATTTTATCCCTACTACAAATTTACTTATTTATGTGTTAAGGTGCCTAAGCCTAAACATAAGGTAAAACATGATACTAGCATAATTAATTCTGATAGATAAAAGTAAATTAAATATGCTTTTAAAGACATTAGTAGGTATTTACAATAAATTATGACTGACAAAAAATAGATTAACTTTACAGACTTAGAGTCTTCTAAAAAATGAAACATAAAGGACCTTTGAAAGGAGGCCTCTGTATTCCATGTCCATATCAGGGGAAGCAATTGTTTCTATAGGAGCAGTGCTAAGAAGGCAAATGTTTTCCTAATAGAAGTTTGTAAGCAGTTCTTATAACTAACCAGCAGCACCTCACCAGCTCACCTGATGATTTAACAGGTGTGACAGGGAAATATTCATAAGGAGCTCTTTTAATTAACTTGATCCATAAGGAGCTCTTTTAATTAACTTGGCCCAGACTGTGTAGGCCTTGGAAGGCTAGAACTAAACTCTTAAAAGCTGATCCTGCTGAGGTTAGCAACCAGTAGAGATCCCCGAAACACAGCTGTGACATGACTGACATGAGGACCATCAGAAACCCTGAACATGTAATTCTTCACCTGCTGCAGTTGGGCTACATTTCTGTCTGTAACTACCAAGGTAAATAGCATTACAGCTGAGAAGAGGGGATACACTTGCATGAAACACCACTGCAAGGTAGATAGTATTGTGCTTGATTAGGCAGTATTCTCAAAACTAATAGCACATGATAGCTGGTGTTTGCATGTCAAAGTGTTCTATAGACAAGACCTTGAAAACAACCAGCTAATTGCAGTGCATTTTCCCAATAAATGATAAATTGAGCAGGAAAAAGAATCTGTGATGGATGAATAATGGAATGGACCAGCACTAGATCACTCTTTTCTGGGAAGAGTTTCACATGATTATTAGTAATCCAGTGAATGTTGGCGTTCAAGCTTTGTTCCAAGGTACTAAGTTCAAACATATCCTGCTGAGAAAAGAAGTACAACTCAAAGTCATTTGCATTGATGATGTGATGATGCATACCTTTACCTTGATTGACCTTTCTCAGAGGCAGCATGAACACCATGAATAGTAAAGGGTTCAAGACTGAGATATGTGGCATCCTGCGAGTTGCAGCATGACCTTTAGAAGAATTTATGCAGGAAAGCAGGGAAGCACACTCTGAGTAAGAGATAAACCAACAGAGCACAGTGGCTGTTTAGCCACAGTAGGACTGAAAGTTTTCAGTCAGCATACTGTTGTTAATGGTGGGCAGCCACGGTGGTGCAGCGGTTAGCATTGTCAACTGACAGCAAGAAGTTCTCCAGTTTGATCCTCAGCTGGGGTGCCTACTGTGCGGAGTCTTCATATCCTCCCTGTGGTCACGTGGGTTTCCTCCGGGTGCTTCAGTTTCCTCCCACATCTGAAAGACATGCTGTAGGTGGATTGGACACTCTAAATTGATCCTAGGCATGTGTGCCTTCCATGGAAGGTTGGGCACCAGGCTGGCAACTCAACACTGTAAAACTCTACTGCCAATTATGAACAGATAGATGATCCGCTGTGGTGACCCCTTACCGGGAAAAGCCGAAAGAAGAATACTGTGATTAATGTTGTCAGCAGCCTGAAAGAGATCAAGGAAGACCAGGATGGAATAGAACCACTGATCCCTCAACATGAGGAGATCTTTAACCACTTGTACAAGGGCAGTTCCAGTGCTGTGTCAAGATCTAAAACAGACTGACAACAGCCCAGGATATCATAAGATAACAAACAGGAATATGTCCATGGGTATTCTGCTTTCTCTGTGACTTTAAAAATGTGTTAGAGACTAGACTGAAATATTTGATGATACAAAGCTCAAGAGATGGTCTTCTGAGAATGGGATGAATAAGTAACTCCTTAAAGATGGAAAAATTCCTGCCTCCAAGGATGAATTGGTAAACAAATGGAACTAGAAATCTGAAGCATGATTTATTTAATTTTAGAGGTCAGGGATCCAGCCCACAATAGTATGCAAACAAAGATGAAAAAACATCCATAACCTTATCAAGGCTGACATATTTTTTTAGAAGTCTTTTTGCTCTGTGTACCTGCTGACCATCAAGCCCTTTCCACCATGTCTGTCACTCATTTGTTGTGTATGCACCTGGACAATGCACCTTACTTCAGTACTTTGGGTGGAATTCCACTTGTTCCATGGAAGTTTACCTTCTGGCACCTATACCTGCAGACAGCAGATGTTGGGCCAAGATCTGAGATTGGAAGGGTTCATAGGTGTTTACTAGGTTAATGACCTCAAAGCCCTTTTAAAGCCTAGCCATGCATCCCAAATCTGACAAGTTCTGGTAAGCATAGCTTTGGAGATGAAACATTTACAAGCAGGGGCCTGGGAACCATTTACAGGCTGCCCGTGTCCATTCGAAACACAGGTGCCAAACCAGGGATGAATTTCTTGTTCCCCATCCAATTGTCCAAGATGCACTTGAATTGGGTTAGGGAGGAAAAAATAGGTTCATAGATTAGTACTAGGCTAACTGCCCTTGTGGGTCACTTTAAGTCTAGCCAAATCAACCCTGAACCTTATGCCTGGAAGGTAAATACCTTAACCATTATGCTAACCTCCCAATCGAAGGTTATCACTTATACAGCCACAGAGGATGAGCACATTTTGGTGTTCAGTCCCAAACCCCACTGCCAGTGACTGATATACATGATTACTTACCAGACAGGCTATAGCTATAATGCTTTCTAAGATGCATGTGCATGCTTCTCCACATGTGTGATGAAGGCTACAATGCAAATGCAGCTTGGCAGTGAAAAGCACACATTCCAGGTACATTGAGATGTGGCCAATGGAACTCTAGGTTCTATAGGTACTGGCATCACAGTAGGGATGGGCAAGCATGCAGTGGACACTCACATTTCGCCTTGCAAGGTGCTTCCCATGCCTGAGTCAGTACTGGACCTCAGGTTATCTGAGTCACAGGGGTATATACCTCTGTGCAGTGGAGCTAGGTCATCAAAATCAGTAGAAGTGAACTCAGCACTGAAAAATGGGGCAGTCTATGTATGAAGAGCCATGATGCTTTATGGTCAGACTTTAGGAAGTAAATGCATGAAGCATGATTCTAGCAACATCATCAGAAGAAAGGTCACATGGCTTCTTTACATTGATAGGAAAATGCTGAATGAATGGCCAGTGTTAGCTGTCAGTGTCTTTTCTTCTTCATAGGTTCACAGGTGTGTACTAGGCTAACGGCCCTGGAGCCTATTTAAGCCTAGCCCAAGAAGATTCCCTGGCATCATGCCACCCAAAGTTAGTTCCCAGTGCCCCTGTCAAGCAAGGCCACTGAAGTGGTCCCCGGGGTGAACTTCCTATTGCCCACCCACTCGTCAAGATTTCTCTTAAAGAGGACCTCTTCCCCAGGTAAAAGCTGTAGGTTTGTGCTTCAGTTGTGATTCAAAAACATGCATCACTATGCTTGAGTAGCATACTTATAGGTTAGTAGGTGCTTACAAGGCTAATGACCACAAGGGCCTTTTTAAGCCTAGCCATGCATCCCAAATCTCTGACAATTTCTGATACACTTGATAAGTGTAAGCAGGGGATTGGGAGATGAAACATTTACAAGCTAGGGCCTGGGAGATGAATCATTTACAGGTTGCCCTGTGTCCACTAGAGACATAGGTACCAAACCAGGGATGAATTTCCTGTTCTCCATCCAATTGTCCAGGTTGCACTTGAATTGGGTTAGGGAGGAAATCTGCTTCATATGGATGGAGAGCTTGTCCCAGAGACAGGGTAATCTCTGGGATATATACCTGTCTCTTCAGCAGGTCCTATTTATATCAAAGCAAGGTTTAAGCCTTTAGAATGGGAAATTCTGGTGCCATGTGTTTTGCAGATATGCAGGAGGTCCATCAGAGTGGGGTCTGACAATGTCCTGTATGTCAGGCATAGATCTCTCTTGAAAAGCCTGTAGGAGACAGAATACAGGGATAGAGCCTTGAGGTGGTCTGCATAGGACATTTTACTTAATTCCTGTAGTCTTTTAGTGAGGAATCTCTGTGGACATTCCAATTGTTGGATATGCCTGGGTAGGTACATACCAAAGAAGGACACTGTACTTAATGATAGGTCTGATGAATGCCGAATACAGTGGAACAATGACTTCCTTGGATTTAGATGCCATACCTTTGTTTATAAGTTGCACAACATAGAACAATTTCCTCACTACTGTGGAGACGTGATGCTCAGAGGCTAGATTACTGTCTATGTGTGTTCCCAAGTCCCTGACTACTCGCTCGACTCTTATGAGTATACTGTCAATATGATAGTTACCAGGGGTGGATGACTTCCCAAAGGATACTATTATGCATTTCTTGGCATTTATTCAAAGTAAAATAACTTGACTGAAAAGAAATAAATGTTGAAAGGACTCCAGTTGCAACTAAACAGCTTCAAAAATGTATTTATAAAGCCAGTAAAATAACGTGAGCGCTTTCATCTCACCACAGAGACTTCATCAGACAAATAATGCCTTCCACATCAGTTCCTTAAATACCCTCCTTAATTAACCCCTTGCAGTACATGTCATATAAAATAGCCTTTCACATTGTAAATATACCCCGGGATTCATGAAGCTTGCACCAGGTGCAGACATAGCGTCGGAGTTCCAACGCCAAATATGGCCGGCGAACAATCCAGGTACGAGCTGTTCCCACATGCACTACCTGTGTACGCTACACCCGCACAGCTCCCAGGCCCTGTATGCTAATTAACCCATGTGCAGCAGTGTAGCATGCAAATGAAGGTATGTAGCGATCCAGGAAGTGGTGCAGGCCTAGTGTAAGCATGCAGAAATATAAACCATAAAAAATGGTTTACATTTTTGCAAACATAAAATCGGAGCCATGACAGCCGACCAAACACATGTATTATATTGTTAATATATGCCAATGGCTAAATATATAGGCACTGGCATAAAAAAAATGTACAAAATATAAAATTAACATTTAATATTTATATTCGCACTATCGCAAAGTGGAAGAGCAGGGCAGCGGTGCGCAAACGGGATCCCAAGGAAAATAGAAAAATATAGAATAAAACTGCAATATAACACATCATGATTCCCCCATAATAGTGAATGGCAGGCTTGCTACACCACACCATGATGCAAGGGTTGCTAAGGGGCTGTGACAGTGTTATGCGTGGTAGCTAGGAATTAGTAGGCAATGCCATGCAAATGAGAGGAGTAATAGTAAATCACAGATTCCCAGCTGGTGTAAGGATGCACCTCACAGTGTAGCGTTATAACACCGAGGTGTGCCCTTGAGATAAAGATGACATCAAGAGAGGGGTGTGTCACCTTTGCTGTAAGCACATTGGAGCATTGCTAATCCAGTTTGCCCATAGCTAAGCAAAGCTGCAGGATAGGGGTGTGTCGAACTGGCTATAGCTTTGCTTAGCTGAGAGCACACAAGATAACTGAGTATGCATGTGAACGGAGATGAAAACGCTCTTAAACCCAATAAACGGGTTTGTGTGAAACAGGAAGGATATAGGAAAGAAATAAGGAAATGCTGCAGCAGGGAAATTGGAGTACAAATGACTAATTAACACCTAGGAGCCTACAGTGGGCCATTGACAACAGCTAACAAGGCTGCAAGCCACTACCAGCAGAACAGGAAAGGGGAGGGGCTGTACTGCAAAGAAAACAGTAAAGTGTGACAGCAGAACAAAGCGGATTTGCAGTATATCAGCTACAAGACACATTTTGCAACACATGACTGGATAGGGAAAGTACAAAACAAGAAAGACGGCAGGTGGATGCATGCCTGATAGTGGGAGAGGATCCAGGTTTAAAAGTGAATTAAAGGGCAACAGATTAATCAAGACAGGCAAGCATAACTCCACACTAAAGGCCCCATACTTGCAGTACTCACTGTAAAACCCATAATTAAAATACCCTGCAGCTGGAATTGCACATACACACCCAATGACATCAGCAGCATACATAGCAAAATAGTATAAAGTGTGAAAGCACCTCACACACACTTGTGTATTCCCATACACTCTGCACCACTGGTGTATACAGACAGGGAACTTTTAGTATGTACATGTTAGGGGCTGCCATAGCTTTGATCCACCAGCATGTGTTGGAGACTGAAGGTGTTGTGGAGGATGATGCACACAACCACCTCAGGCACCAGAGGAGGCGAAGAGTGTTCAGACCCAGGGTAACCTACCAGGGGCTACATGATCTGGAGATAGTACAGTGTTACAGGGTGGACAGAGACACCCTACAGCAACTTGTGGAGCTGTGCCGGCCACGCCTCAGAGCCAGAACAAACAGAGGGGAACCCATCTTAGTGGATACGAAGGTATGTGTAAGACTGAGAATCCTAGCTACAGGTACCTTTCAAAGGCCAACTGGGGATATCATGGGGATCTCACAGGCATCAGCATCCAGGGTACTTCACTAGTTCCTGGATGCCATGTTACCACATGTCAATGAGCGCATATACTTCCCCGAACGCAGGAGGAGTTGGCCAGCAATATGTGTCTCTTCCATGTGGCAGAATACCCAGAGGTACTGGGTGCAATAGACTACATGCACATACACATCAAGTCGCCATCTGGTGAGCAGGGTAGGCACTACATAAATTGCAAGGGATACCTCTCCATCAACTGCCAGGTCATGTGCAATGCCCAGGGCATTATCATGGATGTGTGTGCTGGCAGTCCTGGAAGCTATCACGACTCCCACATCTGGCGTGCCTCACAGTTGTATCAGGTATTTGCCAGGGGGAACATCCCATATGGCCACCTGTTGGGGGATGCTGGCTATGCACTGGAACCATGGATGATGACTCCCATCAGAAATGCACACACACCCATGAAGGAATGCCATAATGAGGCACATGCACAAACCAGAATCATCATAGAGCATGTGTTTGGGATGCTTACATCATGGTTCCGTTGCTTGGACATAGCTGGTGGAGCCTTGCAGTACTCTTCAGGCATGTGTGCCCACATCTTCATAGTATGTTCCATGCTACACAATATGATCCTGCGGAAACAGCTGCAGCAGGGACAGAATGGTGAAGGCCCTCACTGCCCACCACCATTGCCAAAGGCCCCACAGGCACAGAGGTACTCAGACCACGAACACCCTGAGCCAGCCCCAGTAGGCAGACGGAGGCATGCCCAGGATGCCCATGCCTTGGCAAGGAGGGAATGTATAGCACACACACTGACAGTGTAGGCACCTAGGGACTGACACCTTTCTCCACCTGCACACACAGTAAAAATGGATGGCAGACACACAAGACTACCTGTAAATTGTCATGTATAGGCAGTCTACTTTGTGCATCCAACATAGGCAGCCCTCAACTATTGCACACACAACTGCTATTGGCACAAGGTAAGTCAACACTTGAACAGTAAATTAAGCTATCAGCATGTGCTGATACTGCATGTATAGGTTCATAGGTAGGTACTTGGTTAACTGCCTGAGGGCATTCATAAGCCTAGCCAAAATGTATCAGCTTTTGCCACCCCATTGATTCATTAACTGTCTCTCTGGATCCCTGGGGTGTATCTACTGTTCCCCATCCACTCCTCAAGGTTTCTCTTGAAGAGTGTTAGTGAGCATCTCTGTATAATGTAATTAGGGATGTTGTTCCAAAGTATGGGGAGTTTCTATGACAGGAATCAATCCCTCCAGCATCTTCCAGTTATTGTTGTGGCAAGGTTCAGCTCACTACAGTGTGTGGCTCACTGTGACATGGATTCCCATAGGTGGAGCATATCCATTAAGCCTGAGTTCAACATGGCTTTGTTGGACAGCAGAGATCATCTCTGAGTAAACGAGATGCCACTGAGTAAAGTAAGAGTTTATTCAGTCTGGCTGCATAGGACATATGTTTGAGGCCAGTAATCCTCTTGGCGAGGTACATTCATGGACCTTCCAGCTGTTGGATGTGTCTTCTGAGGCACATCCCAAATGGGTTATTATACTCTATGATGGGACTGATGAGTGATGAGTAAGGGGCGCTATAACCTCAGTATGTCTAGATGTGAACCCTTTAGTAATCAGATGGCCTACATAGAAGGATGTCCTAACTACTTTGGAGATATGATTGTCAAAGGAGAGATCACTATCTACTTTAGTCCCCAGATACCCTATTACCTTATCTGTATTAAAGTGGCTGCCACTTATGTGTTAACATGTGGGTGCTTAATATTCCACAATGGAATGACCATGCAGTTTGTGTCACTTAGCTGGAGGCCATGACTTTTACACCCTGTGTTGATCTCTGTGAGGCCCCTTGAAGGATGTCTGTGTCAGCTGGACTGTCAAATATGGCTCCCAGTTTGCAGTCATTGACAAACATGGTCTGCCGTAGTCCACCTGTGTTTGCCTGTACCTCTGAGAAGTATATGCCAAACAGTAGGAGTCCCAGGACTGAGTCCTGTGGGACACCAGTCGTGACTGGTTAAGAGTTGGAACTGGAGACCGCTAGTCATACCATGTGAGTTCTGTGTGTAAGCCCGTTGGCAACCCATCCTGTGATGTATGGGTGTATGTACAAGCTGGTGAGTTTATCAATAATACCTGAGTGGAGAATGGTGTCAAAAGCCTTGGCGAGGTCCAGGTAGTATGTGTGAACTACCTCTCCCCTCATCTAACGTCTTGGTGACTGCCTGTAAGACGTCAAACAGGTTCAGTAGGCATGAACTGCACTCAACCAAGCTGACCTGGGTTGGGTCAAGTGTTTGGAGGTTACCAATGTCTTTGTTAAGGAGTGCCATGAGGATGCGCTCCATAGCTTTGCAGACCAGGCTAGTCAGGCTTATGGGGTGGTAGTTACCATGGTCAGTTGTGCTTCCACCTTGGTGGAGTGGAATAACTATTGCCACGTGCCATTGTATGGGCATGTAGCCTGTGGAGAGGCTGAGGTTGAAAAGCTTAATTAGGTCGGGGGGGGGTCGGTTTGTCTTGTAGTGTTTGCAAGATACAGTCTGGGACACCATCTGCCTCCATTGATGCTGTGTATTGCTGTTAGAGAGGGCCATTTCCACCTGTGTGTCTCTGATGTCTGGGATACTGTACTTTTCTGGTATTGTTGTGGGCTTTTTAGGGGGTGAAGTTTGCAGTGAATGTATCTGCAAGGATGTTGGTGATATCAGTAGGGCCAGTATATTTTGTGCTATATTGCACCGGCACAGTGCAAATGTGTGTTACCACTTAGATCATTGACATAACCAAAGAAGGCTTTGTGGTTATCTTTCAAATCCTTGCCTATTTTCCTGTTGATGTTAACCTTGGATGATTTCATGAGGTTCATAGGTTCATAGGTTCATACTAGGCTATCTGCCCTGGGGCAATTATAAGCCTAGCCCGATTCTGCCACCCCTTGATTTGAGTATACTGTGCCCTTTTTAAGGTTTAGTTTACTGTGCCTCTGTCTAATAGTGACACGGGAGTAATCCCTGGGACAAACCTACGATCCCCCATCCACCTATCGAGATTCTTCTTGAAGAGATTCAGTGAGGTGCTCTGCCTCATATGAACTGGAATTCTATTCCAGAGCGAAGGGAGCCTCTGGGTTATGAACCTGTCCCTCCAGCAAGTTCTATTTATTTCTGTGCTGAGGTTCAAGTCCTCGAGCGTGTGGCTCTAAGGGATTTAGATTTACTGAGGTGGAGCATGTCCATTAATTCTGGATTTGACATAGCTTTGTATGTCAGGCATAGATCACCTCGAAGTAGGTGGTATGCAACTGAGTAGAGCTGGAGTTTTTTTAACCGAGCAGCATATGGCATCTGTTTGAGACCCTTGATCCTCTTGGTGAGATACTTTTGGGGTCTTTCTAATTGCTGCAGGTGTCGGGTAAGGTACATCCCAAAAGGGGCATTGTATTCTATGATGGGCCTGATGAGGGATGAATAAAGGGGCACGATTGCCTCTCTTGATCTAGATGTGAAACCCTTCGTGATGAGGTGGGCTATGTAGAAGGTCTTTCTAACCACTTTGGCAATGTGGTTTTCAAAGGAGAGATTGCTATCAACTTGGGTCCCCAAGTCCCTAATAACTTTCTCTGTACTTAATGGGGTTTCCGCCTATGTGGTAATTTGTGGGCACATTGTTTTTGCCAAAGGGTATGACTATACATTTTTTGGCATTTAGCTTTAAACCATGGCGTTGGCACCAGTTATCTGCCTCTGTGAGACCTTTTTGAAGGATGTTTGTGTCAGCTGGAGAGTTGATTATGGCACCCAGTTTGCAGTCATCTGCGAACTTGGTGAGCCATATTCCTCCCATGTTTGCCTGTACCTCGGAAAAGTATATACCGAACAAGAGTGGTCCCAGGACAGAACCCTGTGGGACGCCACTTGTGACCGGTT
Organism: Protopterus annectens; assembly: GCF_019279795.1. Lineage (NCBI taxonomy): Eukaryota > Metazoa > Chordata > Ceratodontiformes > Protopteridae > Protopterus > Protopterus annectens. The sequence goes on from NC_056729.1 coordinate 1,531,983,467, forward strand.
TTGAGTCTGACATGGCTCCAGCAACTCTCACTCTGTGGGTTCTGTCTTTGAGCCAGTTTGCAACCCATCTTGTGACATAGGGGTTTATATTTAAGCTGGATAGCTTATCTATGATGCCCGAGTGGGGTATTGTGTCAAATGCCTTTGCAAGGTCCAGATAGGCTGTGTGGACTACCTTCCCTTCATCTATGGCTTTGGTGACTGTTTCGAAGAAGTCAACCAGGTTCAAAAGGCAGGATCTGCCCTTGACAAAGCCGAACTGGGTAGGATCTAGTGTCTGTAGGTCCCCAATGTCTTTGTTTATGAGCTCCATGATGATCCTCTCCATAGCCTTGCAGACTAAGCTAGTCAGGTTTATGGGGCGATAGTTTCCAGGGTCCGTAGAGGCTCCACCTTTGTGGAGTGGGACCACTGTTGCTGTATGCCATTCTGTGGGCACATATCCTGTAGTGAGGCTGAGATTTTATAGCTGTTTTATTTGAGGGATTAGTTCCTCTTGGAGTTCATGTAGGACGCAACCTGGGATGCCATCTGGTCCCATGGAAGCAGTGTTTTTGCTTTGGAAAGGGCAGCCTTCACCTGAGCATCAGAGATGTTTGGGAGGCAGCCCTCTGCCGGGATAGATACTTGCTCTTTTGGGGGGAGGGGTGGAGAAGTTTGCACTGAACCTGTCTGCCAGGATATTGGCGATGTCTGTGGGTTCAGTGTATTTTTGTCATTTAGAATCAACTCAGAACAAGTCTGGGAGTTGCATCCCAGGTTTCTAACATAACTGAAAAAGCCTTATGATTGTCTTTGGTGTCCTGTGCAATTTTTCTCTCGAAGCTGGCCTTGGAGGATTTTATGAGGGATTGTAATTTTTTGCTAGTACTGATCAGAGATGCCTTCCCTATTAGGGATTTTGCTCTATCATGTAGTAGCTTCCTCCTTCTGTTGTACAGTTTATTTATGGCAGGGGTCCACCAGACTGGACGTCTGCCTTTGGATGATTGGGTCTTGGTTTTGTTTGGGATAGCATGATCCATGCATTCCTGGAGATGTCCGTAGAATGCGTTTATATAGGATTCTGCAGTTTGGGCTGTAATTTCCACTGACCCTGGGGCCTTGATGGATTCCACTTCGGTTTTGAGAAGTGAGAAGTTCGCTTTTGAGAAGTTTTTCACTGTGGTTTTCTGGGCTGGGGGTGGGGTCGGGATGTGGACATCCAGTGAAATTAATTTATGGTCTGATCTTACCAATGAGGGATATACTTCTGGTGTGGAGCATAGAGTCCACATGCTGGTAATGATCAGGTCTAGTATGTTGTCCCCTCTTGTGGGAGTGGTGACTAGTTGTTCCATAGCATTTGAGTTTATAATTTCCAGGAACCCTTGGGCTAAGGTGCTGGGGCTTGAGTAGTGCTCCCAGTCAATGTTTGGGTAGTTGAAGTCGCCCAATATAATGGTGTTTGGAGAGATCTTCATGTTCTCCAATGTTTTTAGGAAAGCCGAGTGGGATTCCTGACTTTGAGAGGGTGGTCTGTAGGATGCTATAAACTGAAAAGCAGTCTTGCCCACTGTTAGTTGCTCATGGATGGTCTCCAATACTTCGTGCAATGCCACTAACCTGGAGGTGTGGATATCCTTGATAAATATGGAAACTCCCCCTCCTTTTGTGGTTTGGTCCAGGTTTTGGGGCCGAAAAGCATGATATGAGGTATAGCCTGGTAGTGCTGGGGTGCTCTCTGGAGCCTTGAACCAGGTTTCTGTCACTGCACAGATATCGATGTTCTCCATACTGAGGAGAGCTTCGAGTGCATGCATCTTGAAGTTAAGACTTTTGGCGTTTAGCAGCATTACCCTTAGTTTCTTGTTCCTTGTGCTGTCTATGGGGGTGGGTTTGACTTTTGAGCCTTGCCTAAAAAAGGCACTATGGGGGTGGCAAGAGCCTTTGCCAATATCCGATAGCCCAGTGGTGACAGGTGCAAGCCGTCCCTAGCGAAGCAACATGGCTTGTCGAGCATGTCATCCCAGGCTGACAGACACTGGATCCCCTTTGAATGACACCAAAATTTTAGCCAATTGTTAAAATCGATCATTTGTCTTTGTACTGTGGCATCATTCTAGGTGAGGGTAAGATGCTGCTCAAGGTCAGGGTCATACCAGCCTGGGCTACATGATCAGAGAGCTCCTCTATGTCTCCTTTCATGTAGTCCAGGGAGGTACGTCTCAGGTCATTCACACCAGCATGTACAATGACTGAGTCATATTTGTATTTGCTTTGGAGTGACCTGAGTGCTTGCGTTATGTGGCGGATCCTAGCACCAGACAGGCAGCTCACCGTGACCTTCTCTTTATTCAGCCTGGTGAGCAGGACGTCAGTGTGTCTGACAATAGTCACCTATTACAAGAGTATCAGGTGTGTTATTCAGCCTTAAGGGCTGTGGTTGCTTGGCACACTGACTTTGTGGGTTATGTGTTGTGTGTGTTTTGTTTTGAGGTAGCGTTTGCTTGGATGTCTGCTTTGGAGGTCTCTGTTGCTTAGGTAGATTTTTATTTAGAGCCTCTGAGTATGTTTTTGTGTATTTATGTGTTTGGTTCGCTGGTGTGGTGGGACTATGTGATACTGGAATTGTGTTGTGTGAGGTTACCTTCTCCTCCTGACTGGTTACACCAGTTTTGAGATGAGAGAGCTCAGCCTCCAGTTTGGCTAAATAGTTGCATCTCTCACATATATTTGAACCTGTTTGGCGGAGGAGAGGGTTGTCCATGTACATGAGACAGTTGTAACATTGCCTCTAAATTCCCAGATTCACCAGCAGGACTGGAGAGGAAACCATTGACTGACCTTTGGACATGCTCGAGTAATATAGGGAAACTGAATTTAAGACAGACCAATAGAGGACAGGGTAATTCTAGAGAGTATAAGAGTAAGTAGTGCTTATGGTTTAATAGTGCTAACTTGTAGGATTACTTAATTGGACCAGTGAAGGGCCTTAGAATGAGAATATGGTGTTTAAATTGAGAGATAGAGCAGTTCTAAGGGAAAAAGTGAAGAGCAGACTTTGTGGAGCCTGGAATAGTTTAAACCCAATTAGGCGGCGCTGCCCGCTGTTGCGCTATGCACAAAACCATGCAAAACCGCGCAAAAGAGGGTTTTAAGAGAGGAAGATGAAGGAGTTTTGGAATTGACCCAAAATGGCCAATAAAACTACAGTTTCAAGTCAGTAACCACTCCCACAGGGGCAGGCAGACTGCTCAATGTTTTTCACTGCCACTGATCAACAGAGACTTCCCTTTAGCCCAAGCAAAAAATGGCCTCACAGAAACTTACAAACAGTTCAAGAACAGCAAGCCTGTAACATTTCTTACTAATACTAGTCATGGATGTCTGCCCTTCTTAGGATTTGCTGTTTTTCTGGACTACTGACCTACTTCTGTTGTACAGCCTGTTTATTGCAAGGGTCCACCAGACTGGTGTCCTTGTCTAGGAGGAGTGAGTCTTGGTTTACCAGTGATGGCACAACCCATACATCCTTGTAGGTGCTTATAGAGTGCATTTGTAAATCTGTATCTTGAGCAGTGTTCTCCCTTAGCATGGGGGCTGCGAAACTCCCCACCCCTGTCTCTAGTAGTGTGAATTTAGCTGTAGGAAAGGTATACACGGTTGTTTCCGTGGGTGGGGGAGATGGTTGGGTGTGAAAACAGTGAATAGTTCATGGTCAGATCTAACCAGTGACCGGTTTACCTCCGCTGTGGTGCACCTGTCGCCCATTTTGGTGATTACCACTTCTAGTATGTTTCCACCCCACGTTAGGGAGTTTATCATCTGATACAGGGCATATGAGGTGATAAATTCCAGGAAGCGCTGGACCTGCAAGTGAGTACTTGAATAAGTTTCACAGTTAATGGTAGGGTAGTTGACATCGGCCAATACCAGGGTGTGCGGTAGGACTGTCATGTTTTTCATTGCCTCCAGGTAGGTGAAGTGGTGGTCCTGGGTCATGGAGGGTGATCTGTAGCAGGCCACAGTTTGCATTGCAGTTGTGGCTGATGTTAGCTGCACATGGATGATCTCAGAGGTATCATGCTGCCCCACTAACCTGGAGGTGTAGGTATCCCTGATGAATATGGATACACCCCCTCCATGTCTGTGTCAGTCCATGTTCTGTGGCCGAAATGTGTGGTATGGGTTGTAGTCTGGTAGTGCTGGTGTGCTCTCAGGAGCCTTAAAACAGGTCTCAGTTACTGCACAGATGTTGACGATGTTCATACTGAGGAGTGCTGTGAGTGTGTGCATGTTGTGATTACAACTCCTGGTGTTGAGTAGCATAACCCTCATTGATTCTGCTATTGTGCTGTTTACAGAAGTGGGATTCACCTTTGAGACTTCCCTAAAAAAGGCACCATGGGGGCGCCAATAGCCTTGGCCAGTATTCCAAAGTCTAAGGCTGACACATAAGCCGGTATGGTACTGTTGCATGCATGTTTCCCATCTGTGCTTGTTTCTCATCTTTCCTGTAGGTAACCTACTGGTAAGCAATAGAAAGCCTTAAACTTATACAAGTCTTCTATCTTCCAAGATAGGCTTTTGATGTGATTAAGTATCAGTGTTCTGTATGTTCTTGCTGTTCTTAACTGTTTTCTGACTACATGGTGATATTTCACTGTATATTGTTTATTCACATATTATGGCTGTGATGGCCTGCACTTTAGAGGTTCACAGATAGGTAGTAGGCCATCTGCCCAAGGGCAGTTAGAAGCATAGCTACAGTGTGTTGGCTTTCTCTGCACTATTGATGATGTAACTGAGCCTCTGTCAAGCATAGCCAATGAAGTGATTCCAGGCAGAGTTGCCGAAAGCTGTTGAAGACTGGGGTGGTAGTGGGTGATGGGGGCACTTAGTGATCTTAAGAGGGCATGTTAATGTGAAAAATCAACACCATTCAATTTCTCCAACAGGTCTTACAGCTATAAAACTGGAGGGGCTACCCCACCCCCTGGCTGTATGGTCCTGGGACACATGATCCCAGGGGTGTATATTCTGTTACCCATTCACACGTCAAGGTTTCCCTTGAAGTGTGTCAGTGAGGGGCTATGCCTAATGTAGTTAGGAATGTAATTTATAGTCTCTCATTTCATTTGTTATATGTTTTTATTTCAAGAGTAAGTGAAGCTCAGTGGGTTTGGGTGCCTCCGCCCTTTGCTTAGCCTAGCTTACACATAGAAATCATCTAAATAGGAAATAGGCAGAAGTAATGTTAATGTCAATAGTGTAATGGTTACAGCATTTGCATAGTATCTGTGCATTTGAGGTTCAAATCCCAATAAAGTCAGGGATGTTTATGTTAAAAAGTATACCTTAACCACAGCTTGCAGAACAAAGACAATATAGATTTTCTCGACATACACTTAAAAACCAATGAAGGGATGCAAAGTACAATATTCTGAAAAAAGACATATAGTAATTCTTTGTTACACTATGGAAGTAGTCATCCACATTATCAAAAGAAGAGTGTAGTCAAGGGACAGATGGTGAGATTGTCACGTTTGGTCAGTGACAATATGACTTTTGAAGAGGAACTCTATAAGTTAGTAGGGATGTTTCTAGAGAGAGGCTACCCTCTAAAACTTTTGGCTAATATCAAAAGAGAAATAAAAACAAAAAGAGCTACCCAGTTTCCTCCCATTTTATGAGGGGGAAGTATACTACAGAAGGAAGCCAACGAACCATTTAAGAACAATCCGATGATTTTAAAATTTAATCATCAGGCACCTTTTATAGTGGACACTACGCGGAGAATTTGGGAATTTAGTTTTAGTCCCAACACAAAAGACATTGTAGGTGATATGTTAAGGGTTGTTTTAAGTAAAGGAAAAAAAACATTAAAAGCATTTTGGAACAAACACCGGTAAATAAAGGTTATTCAAGGATGTATAAATGCGGGACATGTAGAATGTGTAGATATATAAACGAGGGGCCCTATGTAACCATAGTGGGTTATAATAAGTCTATTCCCTGTCCGGGAAGATGTTGTTGTAATTCAACAATGGTAGTATATATAGCTAACTGTACATCATGCCCTGCATTTTACGTGGGAAAGAAGGTGAGGAAATTGAAGGAAAGAATTGCAGAACATCTTAAAGCTATTAAGAATAAAGATACCTTTAATGCCTTGTACATGCACACTACAGTTTGTTTAAATTTTAAAAAGTTTATTTTCTTTGTATTGGGTCGAGTTACACCAGATATACGAGGGGGTGATGACAAGCTGAAGGTGGAAATGTTGGAAACAGGTTGGCCAATTAGGTTAAGCGCTACCCAACATCCGGGTATAAATGAGAGTATATCTATTTTTCCATACCTGAAGGCAAGGAGCAACATCATCAACTAGTTAAAAACATGTTTTTCCATAGGCAGTCATTATATAAATTTTGGGGGGTTATTATAATAGTACAGCATATGTTTTTTATGCACCTTATTAATCTGACAAATTATTAAGACAATATAATATATGTTTGCAGGAATATTAACTGAACTGGAAGCTTGTCAGTTTTTACTGAATTTTGTTATTTGCTAGTAATTACAGGTGTGGGGGTAGCCACATTCTTTGATTTCCTGTCCTTGCCTATTTAAGTGGTACAGTGTGAAATATTTTCTGCTTAAAAACCTCAGCTTTGGCCGGCTAAGAACTTGCTGTATTCAACTGGACGTATAAGAGAATTTAAGTACCTTTATCTGCACTTTTTTTCAAAAAATACAGTATTTAAATTGATTTTAACTGTGTTGCTGGAATATTAACTGAACTGGAAGTTTGTCAGTGTTTGCTGAATTTTATTATTTGCTAGTAATTACAGGTGTGGGGGTAGCCACATTCTTTGATTTCCCGTCCTTGCCTATTTAAGTGGTAAAGTGTGAAATATTTTCTGCTTAAAAACCTCAGCTTTGGCCGGCTAAGAACTTGCTGTATTCAACTGGACGTATAAGAGAATTTAAGTACCTTTATCTGCACTTTTTTCCCCCAAAAAATACAGTATTTAAATTGATTTTAACTGTGTTGCAGGAATATTAACTGAACTGGAAGTTTGTCAGTGTTTGCTGAATTTTATTATTTGCTAGTAATTGCAGGTGTGGGGGTAGCCACATTCTTTGATTTCCTGTCCTTGCCTATTTAAGTGGTACAGTGTGAAATATTTTCTGCTTAAAAAACTCAGCTTTGGCCGGCTAAAAACTTGCTGTATTCAACTGGATGTATAAGAGAATTTAAGTACCTTTATCTGCACTTTTTTTTTTAAATAAATACAGTATTTAAATTGATTTTAACTGTGTTGCAAGAATATTAACTGAACTGGAAGTTTGTCAGTGTTTGCTGAATTTTATTATTTGCTAGTAATTACAGGTGTGGGGGTAGCCACATTCTTTGATTTCCTGTCCTTGCCTATTTAAGTGGTACAGTGTGAAATATTTTCTGCTTAAAAACCTCAGCTTTGGCCAGCTAAGAACTTGCTGTATTCAACTGGACGTATAAGAGAATTTAAGTACCTTTATCTGCACTTTTTTTCCCCAAAAAATACAGTATTTAAATTGATTTTAACTGTGTTGCAGGAATATTAACTGAACTGGAAGTTTGTCAGTGTTTGCTGAATTTTATTATTTGCTAGTAATTACAGGTGTGGGGTAGCCACATTCTTTGATTTCCTGTCCTTGCCTATTTAAGTGGTACAGTGTGAAATATTTTCTGCTTAAAAACCTCAGCTTTGGCCGGCTAAGAACTTGCTGTATTCAACTGGACATATAAGAGAATTTAAGTACCTTTATCTGCACTTTTTTTCCCCCAAAAATACAGTATTTAAATTGATTTTAACTGTGTTGCAGGAATATTAACTGAACTGGAAGTTAGTCAATGTTTGCTGAATTTTATTTTTTGCTAGTAATTACAGGTGTGGGGGTAGCCACATTCTTTGATTTCCTGTCCTTGCCTATTTAAGTGGTACAGTGTGAAATATTTTCTGCTTAAAAACCTCAGCTTTGGCCGGCTAAGAACTTGCTGTATTCAACTGGACGTATAAAAGAATTTAAGTACCTTTATCTGCACTTTTTTTTCAAAAAAATACAGTATTTAAATTGATTTTATCTGTGTTGCAGGAATATTAACTAAACTGGAAGTTTTGACTCTGCTCTTCAGTTAGTTCAGTTCACCCACCCTCCCTGTTTTTTGTTTTGGTGTTAATCTTAGTGGCCTTGAAACTGCCAGCCCCTCTTGTAAATTTGTGTTTGGATACTCCTTCTGGGCCCATCTCATTTGCTCACTCAACTCAGTGTAGTGAGATCATATTCTGATTTCAGGCACTCCTACTGTGTCCAAAGAGAGCATCTGGGAAACAGAAAAAAAAAATTAAGCTTGTTTCCTGCCTTTCCTGTTAAGTGGTATAGACTATTTGTAGGCTTCTGAGCCCCCAAGCCCTTCTGTGTTGGTGGGAAGCCTTCTAGCTTAGTTTTTTTTTTCTTATAACTAGCCAATTTTCTAGTTTCAGCACTCAAATCTGTTTCTTTGATCTCAGCACTTGTTCAGAAAAAAAAAAAAAAAAATTTCATCTGCTTTTACTGTACTTGTGTTTCTACCTACTTTATTTTACTTTTGCATCATCTTAAAAGTACTCAGTTGTATTTATTACTGCTTGGTGTAACTCATTCTAAGCCTTTTGGTTTAAACACTTGGGCTTCGGACCAGTTGTTTTGCACTGAGAGGGTTTGTGGTCTGCACTGTAGTGGCAGAACAGGTAGCTTACATCCTTCTAGGTTGGGAACTGCTGATTGAGGGCTCAGTGTCTGTTATTCTAAAAGTGTATTAATTCTGGTTTAAGCACTTGGGCTTTCAGGCCAGTTATTTTACATTAAGAGGGTTCGTGGTCTGCACTCTTGTGGGAGGAGAGGCTGGACTCTGCCCTTCTGAGCTGGGAATTTCTGGTTAAAGGCTTATAGTGCATGCATATTTGAACTGCTTCTTACTGAAGTTGGTGCGCCTTGTTTGCTGTGGCATAGACTGGATTCGGGCCTGCTGGATCTAGCTTTGTTTGTTTAACTTGAGCACTAATCCAGGCATTCTCTAAAGTATTCAATTGTATTTATTACTGCTTGGTAGTAACTTGATTAAAGTGTAGCTATCATTCTAATCTTTTGGATTAAGCACTTGGGCTTCAGACCAGTTGTTTTACATTAGGAAGGTTTGTGGCATGCACTGTGGTGGCAGGACAGGTAGCTTTCATTCTTCTAAGTTGGGAACTGCTGATTGAGAGCCCAGTGTCTATTATTCTTTAAAGTGTATTAGTTCTGGTTTAAGCACTTGGGCTTCAGGCCAGTTATTTTACATTAAGAAGGTTCGTGGTCTGCACTCTTGTGGGAGAAGAGGCTGGACTCTGCCCTTCTGAGCTGGGAAGTTCTGGTTAGAGGTTTATAGTGCCTGAATATTTGAACTGTATCTTACTGAAATTGGTACACCTTGTTTGCTGTAGCATAGACTAGATCCAGGCCTGCTGAATCTAGCTTTGTTTATATGCTTGTTGTTTGTTTGCTTGTTATTTCCCTGGAACGCTAATTCCACCTAATACGCGGCTTCTCAGCTCTTCTGTGGATCACTAGTGATATCCGCATTGCTTACTGTACTTATCTCCTTGTTTCACTTGAAAGAAAGTTACTGTTTGTCATTTTTGCATTTAAGTTACCTGTAACACATTGCACTTAAGTTACCTGGCACTTGCTCGCTAAAGCAATTATATAAGTCAGCACTAAAAATTAAAAGCACTACACCCTCACTCCCCACTGGCCCTTGTTTTCAATTATTAAGGAATTCCCAATATTATTCTAGCATGTCCAAAGGTCAGTTGTCAGTCTCCTCTCCGGTCCAGCTGGTGAATCTGGAAATCTTGAGAAAATGTTACAACTGCCCCATGTACACAGACAACCCTCTCCTCCTCCCAACAAATTCCAACACATGTGAGAGATGCAACCATATAGCCAAACTGGAGGCTAAGCTCTCTCAACTCAGTACTGGTGTAACCAGTCAGGAGGAGAAGGAAACCACACTCACTACAATTCCAGTCTCACATAGACCTACCACGACAGCAAATCAAACACATAATCACACAAAAACATACTGGAGGCTCTAAATAAAGATCTGCCTAAGCAGCAGAGACCTCCAAAGCAGACACCCAAGCAACCGCTACCCCAAAACAAAACACGTGCAACACATATCTCACAAAGCCAGTGTGCCGAACAGTCACAGCCCTTAAGACTAAACAACACACCTGATACACTTGTAATAGGTGACTCTATCGTCAGGCACACTGACGTCCCACTCACCAGGCTGAACAAGGAGTGTGTCACGGTGAGCAGCCTGTCAGGCGCTAGGATCCGCCACATAACACAAGCACTCAGGTCACTCCAAGGCAAGTACAAATATGACTCAGTCATTGTCCATGCTGGTGTGAATGACCTGAGACGTACCTCCCTGGACTACATGAAAAGAGACATAAAGGAGCTCTCTGAGCATGTAGCCCAGGCCGGTATGACCCTGACCTTGAGTAGCATCTTACCCTCACCAAGAATGATGCCACAATATGAAGACAAGATGATCAATTTCAACAATTGGCTTAAGTACTGGTGTCATTCAAAGGGGATCCAATACCTGTCAGCTTGGGATGATATGCTCGACAAGCCACGATGCTTCGCTAGGGATGGCTTGCACCTGTCACCCCTGGGCTTTGGGATATCGGCAAAGGCTCTTGCTACCCCCATAGTGCCTTTTTTAGGCAAGGCTCAAAAGACAAACCCACCTCCATAGGTATCACAAGGGATAAGAAACTAAGAGTAATGCTACTCAACGCCAGAAGTCTAAACCTCAAGATGCACGCACTCGAAACTCTCCTTAGCATGGAGAACATCGATATCTGTGCAGTAACAGAAACCTGGTTCAGGGCTCCCGAGAGCACCCCAGCACTACCAGGTTATACCTCATACCATGCTTTTCGGCCCCAAAACGTGGACCGAACCACAAAAGGAGGGGGAGTATCGATATTCATCAAAGATACCCACACCCCCAGGTTGGTGGCAAAGCATGAAGCATCAGAGACTATCCATGTACAAGTAACAGTGGGTAAAACTGCCTTCCAATTTATAGCCTGCTACAGACCACCCTCCCAAACCCAGGAACCCACTCGGCCTTCCTGAGAACACTGGAAAATATGAAGGTCTCTCCAAACACCATTATATTGGGCGACTTCAACTACCCAAACATAGACTGGGAGCATTACTCTAGCTCCAACACCCTAGCCCAAAGGTTCCTAGAATTTATAAACTCAAATGCTATGGAACAACTTGTTACCACTCCCACAAGAGGGGAAAACATACTGGACCTGATCATCACCAACATGGGGACTCTATGCTCCAGACCAGAAGTGTATCCCTCACTGGTAAGATCAGACCATAAACTAATCTCACTGGATATTCACATCCCGACCCCACCCCCTGCCCAGAAAACCACAGTGAAAAACTTCTCTAAAGCAAATTTCATGCTCCTCAAAACAGAGGTGGAATCCTTCAAAGCCCCTGGGCCTGTGGAAAATACAGCCCAGACCGCAGAATCCTTTATAAATGCATTCTATGAACACCTTCAGGAATGCATGGATAATGCGATCCCAAATAAAACCAAGACCCAATCCTCCAAAGGCAGACATCCTGTCTGGTGGACCCCAGCCATAAACAAACTATACAATAGAAGGAGGAAGCTACTAAATGATAGAGCAAAATCCCAAAAAGGGAAGGCATCACTGATCAGTATTAGCAAAATACTACGGGCACTCATAAAATTGTCTAAGGCCAGCTTCGAGAGAAAAATTGCACAGGACACTAAGGATAATCACAAGGCTTTCTTTAGTTATGTTAGGAACCTGGGTGGTAATTCCCAGATATGCTCAGAATTAGTCCAAAATGACAAAAAATACACCGAACCCACAGACATTGCCAACATCCTAGCTGACAGGTTCAGCACAAACTTCTCCCCCGCCCCCACCAAAAGGACAAATATCTATCCCAGCAGAGTGCTGCCCCCCTGACATCTCAGATGCTCAGGTAAGAGCTGCCCTCTCCAAAGCAAAAAACACAGCATCAATGGGACCAGATGGTGTCCCAGGCTGCGTCCTACATGAACTCCAAGAAGAGCTAAACCCAAACATAAAACTACTGTTCAATCTCAGCATTACTACAGGATATGTGCCCAAAGAGTGGCGTACAGCAACAGTGGTCCCTCTCCATAAAGGTTGTGCCTCAACGGATCCTGGAAACTATCGCCCCATAAGCCTGACTAGCTTGGTCTGCAAAGCTATGGAAAGGATCATCATGGACCTCATAAATAAAGATATTGGGGACCTACAGACACTGGATCCTACCCAGTTCGGCTTTGTTAAGGGCAGATCCTGCCTCTTAAACCTGGTTGATTTCTTTGAAACAGTCACCAAGGCCATTGACAAGGGGAAGGTGGTCCACACAGCCTACCTGGACCTTGCAAAAGCCTTCGATACAATACCCCACTGGCATTATAGATAAGCTCACCAGCTTAAATATAAACCCCTATGTCACTAGATGGATTGCAAACTGGCTCAAGGACAGAACCCACATGGTTAGAATTGCTGGAGCCATGTCAGACTCCAAACCAGTTACAAGTGGTGTCCCACAAGGCTCAGTCCTGGGACCTCTCTTGTTCGGTTTATATTTCTCGGAGGTACAGGCCAACACAGAAGGACTGTGGCTGACCAAGTTCGCAGATGACTGCAAACTGGGTGCCATAATCAACTCTCCAGCCGACACAAGCATCCTCCAAAAGGGCCTCATAGAAACAGACAACTGGTGCCAGAGCCATGGCCTCAAGCTAAATGCCAAAAAGTGTATAGTCATCCCCTTTGGCAAAAACAGTGTGCCTACAAATTACCACGTAGGTGGTAATCCATTAAGTACAGAAGAAGTAATTAGGGACCTGGGGACCCAAGTTGATAGCAATCTCTCATTTGACAACCACGTGGCCAAAGTGGTTAGAAAAGCATTTTATATAGCCCACCTAATCATGAAGGGATTCACATCTAGATCAGGGGAGGTGATCGTGCCTCTTTACTCAACCCTCATCAGGCCCATAATTGAGTATAATGCCCCTTTTGGGATGTACCTTACCAGATACCTGCAGCAACTGGAAAGACCCCAAAAGTACCTCACCAAGAGGATCAAAGGGCTCAAACAGATGCCATATGCTGCGCGGTTAAAGAAACTCCAGCTCTACTCAGTGGCATACTGCCTGTTCAGAGGCGATCTGTGCCTGACGTATAAAGCCATGTCCAACCCGGAATTAATGGACATGCTGCACCTCAGAAAATCCATATCCCATCGAGCTACGCGCTCGAGAGACTTGAACCTCAGCACTGAAATAAATAGGACATGCTGGAGGGACAGATTCATAACCCAGAGGCTCCCTTCACTCTGGAATAAAATCCCAGTCCAGGTTAGGCAGAGTCCCTCATTGACTCTCTTCAAAAGGAATCTTGATGAGTGGATGGGAGATCGTAGGTTTACCCTGGGTATCACTTCTGTGTCACTGTTAGACAGAGGCACAGTATACTAACCTCGAAAAAGGGCATAGCAAAATAAATTTAAAATGGGTGGCGAAAGCCAAACACATTATGGCTAGGCTTATAAATGCCCTAGGGCAGATAGCCTAGTATGAACTTATGAACCTATGAACCTATGTTGATTATTCATTTATAGAACATTATGTATATAAATTTGTATTTAATATACGGTTATGTAAATGATAGATGCAATGGTATAATGAAATACATACACATTTTTATATGCACATTTCTATGTGTTTTGAAAGTGCTATGAGTTTATGTTTATATATAAATATACACCAACAATTTATTGACTATATGGGTTTTTAAAGCAACTGGAACAGTTTAGTAAGATGTACTTTTTATACTTTTTAGATTAATTATTTTAGATTAATGAATTAATGTATCGATGAATTTGAATGGTTGTAGTAAAATGATGTAACTATTTATAAGAGTGTTTTAAAATGTTCCATTGACTCTGAAGATGCTATATGTATTATGGTGAAAGCATTACGTTCTGTGGACTTTGGTGATTAAAGCAGAATTTTTCTACACTTTATCCTGGCTTTAGTTATTTTACAAGTTTGGCTCTTGTTGGGCTGTTTTGTGTTTTTTTGATATATATATATATATATATATATATATATATATATATATGTGTGTGTGTGTGTGTGTGTGTGTGTCTTTATATATATATATATATATATATATATATATATATATATATATATATATATATATATATAAAGAGAGAGAGAGAGATACATAGATACATGTCGATATATAGAGATATACATATATATGTAGATATATAGATAGGTTAAAAACATCTATGCATCTATGGAGATACAGATAAACATATGCAATAATATATATTATATATCTATATACATATATATATATATATACACACACATACATATGTGTATACAGTATCCAAAGTGTTCATATCCGAGTATAACATGGACCATAGCAATCACACATTCTGCCCCCCCCCAAACAATATGAACATAACATATGAAGAGTATATGCCAATACACTATTACAAATATGTTCTATGGACACAGTCACCAACACAACTACAATGACTGCAAATATCCATGACAGAAATACACAGACAACTTTCATTTAGCAAAACTTTATTACATTCCGATGTATTGCTAAAAGGATTCAAGGACTAACGGTACCTGCATGCTATACAGGAAGCATTTAACAGTACCTTAATGAAGCAGCCTACAATTACCATAGTATTAGTCCACTAAGGGATCGGTGTTCGCATAGGGAAAGAACCCCCACGCACATATAGAAGATGTATAAATGCGGTTCCTACACACCTGCATTTGCTATGTAGACCCACCAACATCTCCCCCACACCCAAACTAATTACAACAATACATACTGTCATACCATAACGAATTATTCACCCACTGTACGACATCTGCTGAAACTTTAACATACCTGGACACAGACACACTAACATGGCCCTATGTGAAATAGTTGCCGTTATACAATGGAACAGCTGCTGATGTTACAGGGTTTGTTTGAACTATTCCTGTTTCAGAGAGTTGAAAAGTAATTACACCAGGAAGTGTTACTGATCACTGATTATCAGCACAGTATGATACACATTAACACCAAACTAAAGATGTCTAGTAAGCACATGTAAACCCCCTAACATTATATGCATAGCTATGCAGCCTTGAGCTGGTCAAACATCCTGGCCAGACTGAAACATGCAGAAGTATTAGGTACGGACAAATCCTGCACAAGTAGCAATGTTCAGAAATATAACAGCAGTACTCACATTTAGACCAAATCCTCTAGGCATTACACACAATATATTAGTGTTTGTCTCCATACAGCTGTTGCAATAGATTTCAGACAACACTTCCAGGCTGTCTTCCTCACAAGTAAGGCAAAGGGACAACGCCCAAGTGGAGTACTCAATTATACTCCACTGTTGCCATGGTATTGGCTAAGGCAGTAGCTGCACAGCTGATGTGCATGTAATTAACTACTTAGGAACACCAACTGAGTATCAGAATAGCACGTTACTGATCTCTAACTATAAAAGGATGCCTTGTCACACATTCAAACCATCTGTATCTACCTGCAGAACAGTACAAAATACTGAAACACAAACTGAAAACAAGTAATATACCAGTCAATAACACCTCCAATTACTAAGAAGGTATGTATAACATTTAGTATGTCTGTGTATGTAGTACCTGTTCTGTAAGAATTGCAGTGTAATCAATGCATATAGTGGAAATAGCTAACTTGTAGTGATGTATTGTTGAGCAGTAGTAATGCTTCTAGTATTCTATGTGTGTACTGCTGTAGGTCACAAGGCAAACTCCTCATACACCACAAGGGATGATATATATGGGCTTGGAACTCACCAGTTCTCTTCCAGCCACTGTCAGTGTCAGGGTTGGTCCAACAAGTATGTGCTATAACAGGGGATAGTATATGTCAATATATTGTAACAGTAGACATATGTATGGGTGTATAAGTAAGATGAACATGTCAAAGGTGGGTTTACTGTGCAAATATGGTTTGCATTGTGGGATATTGTGCCAATAACTGTGTAATGTACAGTATTTTAGGCAGATCCGTATTCCATTTTACATAGCATTTCTGTTATGTTATGCAAACATTAGTTATGTCTATTGGCAATTACAATACACAATAACAGGATTCATATGACTTGTATTCATCTGACAGTTTAGCAGCATGATAGCAAAGATAATTGGAAGAGCTAGGTAACTATCCATGCACATAACACATGTAATATCCACCTCTCTAGTATCGTTTGCAAGCAATAACAGCTGGGCATGTGTACATGTTATGCAAATGTGCAGTGACCCTTGTTACAGGGCTGGGCCAAATGGCTATGTGCACACCTACATAGAGTGGATATTGAGAGTAGAGGCACACTGGTTGAACTACCAGGTTTGTGTAGCCTAACCTCTCATTGCCAACCTAACAGCCGCTTGCACATACTGTATGTAAGGTAGTGCACAGTACTGGTAATGAAACAGGTTGCATATCATCTTAAACTCCAGTGTAACATCTGCAGTAGGAGTGTAAGATGTAGGAGACTGCTGCCCATGAGTAATAGCCACTTCATAGGTGATGGCTTACACTATCTGATTATATCCTGATCATGTTGATAGTGGCAGCAGAGTCTATTGATACATGACTCTGTTTGTGGAGTGGGTGTCTGTGCCCAACAGAGCTCATGGTTCTGGTGGATATGTGAGTATATACCCAGAAAAGGAAACATACCTGTAGACACTTGCATCATCTGTAATCAACTATCAGGATGTGATGTGCTCCTCAGAGGAGGATTGCTGCTAAAGGTAGCTACTATGTTTCTGTAATAGCCAGTGTTGTCACGTCCATAACACAAGTAATTACTTGTGAGCATCACTGTCTAAAACATGTTCATAAGCAATAAGTACACTAAATACAGTACTTGGTACTTGTAGTACTGAATGCTCATACAGGCATGTCCACTAGTCAGCTACTGTTGTTTACTAATGTCAGCTTTGTGTATGTGGCCATCCTGGGGGAATGTAATCTCTATGCCATGTACACTACCAAACCCACTTAACACCACACCCCACACATTGTCTGGGATGCAGCTACAGGGGTAAGCTGGAAGGCAGTCCAGTCTACAGCTATGACTGGACTGGACAGTCATGAGGTGTAGGTTAACACATGCATCTCATCATCACAACCAACACATACCCTTACCAGAACACTGTAAGGACACCCACACATACTACCATAAATCACACACATTCACATAGGCTTCTAAGTATCTGGACAAGCAAGTGACCTCCCAAGCTAGAATAGACAGACAACAAAATACACAAACTGTATGACATAGTTTGCATAATTGTGCCATACCTCAGAACACATGGCCGGAAACATGCCCAACAGTACTCATTTGTGAATGCAAACTCTAGCACTATGTTACACACCAAGCTATATGAGGGCAAACATACTGTCAGCTGCCTGTCAGCCATAATTAGCCACATACCCATACACTCAGACCACCTTTTGAACTATACACATGGCCCTGGCATATTCCATGTTGTTGTGCAGGACCTGTGATGCAGTAGCCTGGACTACATGGAAACACACATGTAGGAACTGTGAGGTCTTGTAGCCCATGCAGGTATGTCCCAAGGCCTGGGTAGCATTCTGCCATTGGCCAGAATAATACTGCAGTACAGGGACAAAAAGATTGTATTCTACAAGTGTCTAATGTACTGGTGCAATGCAAAGGGTATCCAGTATCTCTCTGTCTGGGATAACATGGTTGACGGACCATGATGCTTTGCCAGACAAGGCCTGCACCTGTCACCCCTGGGAATCTGGATACTGGCTAGGGCTCATGCTTCCCCTATAGTGCCTTCATCATGCAAAATTCAAGTGAAAGTCTACTGCTGCATCAGGGATAGCCAAGCAATAAACTGCGGGTCTCGCTACTCGATGATATATTTCAGAAACTCAATATGGACTCACTTATGTCAATCCTTAACATGGAGAACATATCTGTGCAGTGACTGAGATATGGTTCAAAGCTCCGGAGAGCACACCTGCATGACCATGTTATAACACATACCTCACCTCTTACCCATTATCCTTTATTGGAACACATGGGCCGCAGGTGTGTCCATATTCCTGAAGGATATGCACACCCCCACGCTAGTTGCACTTGCATAACTTCAGATGCATTATGCTGAGCAACTACCTTTGTGTCAAAGTAGAATGCAAATTGCACCTTGCGACAGATCCCCCGCCATGCCTCAGAATTCCCAACTGTCATATTCTGCTGTAATGGGGAATATTAGGTTTGAGACAGAAAACCATAATAATGGCTACTCTCAACTATTCCATTATGAACTGGGAAGACCCCTCATGTACCAACACCTGCGCTCAATGCATGTTGGATTTCATCAACCCCAGTGACCTGGATCACCATAGTCACACAAACAGGGTTAACAGTATGCTACACATAGTCAGTCTCCAAAGCCAATGTTATGCTTCTTAAGAGCGAAGTGGTGACTGTCCTGGCACCCATGCAGATGAACAATGCATGTGCAAATGCTGAATCCTATACAAATGAACTTTAAGCACTCACATAAGTGCAGTGATCATGCCATTGAAACAGAACCAAGATTCAACCAAACACAAACAAGAAGGCAAACTGGTGGTACCCTGTCTTAAAGTGTACCACAGAAGGTAGTAACTGTTGCAAGAGTGAACACACATGAGTGGAGGTGATCCCTGGTCAGCCTCAGTAAGATGCAGATGCACCATATAAAACCATACAAAGCTACTGTGAAACTAATCAGCCACATATTATGAGGCCAACTACAGAGCATTCTATAGCTGTGCCATGAATCGTAATGGCAACAACAAGACCTGCCGTGCTTCACAGCACTATGGCAGGGGAAGTACTGCACCTACAGAAATAGCACCTGTTCATTCAGATAGGGTCTTGGAGAACCTAAACCCACTCCCACCTCCCCCCCAACAGGTACACCTATTTATATATCCATGTACACTACAGAGCCCCTGTAATAACAACTATGCAGGTACAAGCTGCACTCTCTAAAGCTATACATACAGTTTTCATGGGACCTGTCAACATCCCAGGGTATATTCTACAGAAATGTCAGAACAATTTGCTCTCCACATACACATCATGTTCAATCATAGCTTCATGTCAGTCTATGTACACACTGAATGATGCACAGCAACAGTTATCACACCCCACAAAGGGGGAGACACCACTGATAATGGGAAATAGTGCACTACCCTGCTGAGTCTGGTCTGTAAGGCCATGAACTGTGATCAACTTATTTGATGTAGTCAGTACAGATGTAGATGACAGTAAGGTTGATTCACACAGCATATCATGACCTTGCCAGGTCTTAGGACACCATCACCCATACTGTGTTCCAGCTACACTCAGTAAACTAGGTGTATATTCCTATGTCACAGGAGTGGTTGGCAACTGGACTGCTGGCAGAACCAACATTACAGAAGGTGTCTGACTAATACACGCACATCATACCAGTGCCAGCCACAGTAATACAGGGTTCATTCCTGGTACTCCCCCTCTTTGTTATCTGTACCACACAGACTAACACAGAAGGCATCTGCTTATTGAAGTTTGCAAATGACTATGAACTAGGAGCAATAGTTGACTCAATGTGTGCTGCGGTCAACATACAGAAGGTCCTTTGTGGGTCAGATGTGTGGTGTGTGATGTATGGCCACAATCTGACAGCTAAGTATTGCATTGTCATCCCCTGTGTTAAAAACCCTGTACCCATGAACTACCACCTAGGCAGTGGTAAGCATAATGGCAACTGTGTGTGTATGGGATGTAACTGGACAGTAGTCTTTCCTTTGATAGTTACTTCACCACACCAGACAGGTAGTCATATGTGGCACCCCTAATCATGACAGGGTGCCAGCCATGAATATAGAGATCATTGTTCAGCCATACTCAACACTCAAGTGACCCATAATAGATCACATATCTCCTTTAAGGGTTATTGGCCATGTTCAGATGGTCTACACTGGCCTTCCCAATCCCCTGCTCCACTATGTAGCATGATGCCTACCCTGAATAAAGCCATGTCCAACCCAGAGATGTTGGACATGCTACACTTACACATCCTGATTTCAAATAAACACATACTTCATGGACATCCATCTTTCTAGTACAAGGATCACAACATGCCTGGCAGATCTCTGTCCCATACACTTTACATACTCCTGCCATACTATACATCTCTGTCCAGTGAAGCTGCACATTGCCCCTCTTTGTGACATGGTGTGAGGACTGCATGGCAAATATATCAGTAACCCTGTGGATCAGTTCTGTGGCACTGCTTGAAATGGCCACTGAAACTTACCTGTCTGTTGGCTACAGCTAGGTAACCTTTCAGCCTAGGCTCATAAATGGCCCAGGGCATAAATCCTACTAGTTTACTATGACCATACATGCTATAGTTGATATCCAACCCTGCAAATACCATCAGGCTAGCCATTGTCCCATGTGTTTCACATGTGCAACATGGGTAATACATGGCAGGATGCTAAACAGCTGTGCAGTGCCATGTAGATGTATATGGCAAAACACATATATGTAAAACTTTCTGTGAGCAAGTCTGCAGGGTCACAGGTCATGTCCCTTAAGGCTATGTATGACTATATATGTGACATATACACAGCATTAAGGTCTATTGCATTAATGTGAACACATCCAGGCATGTGCTGATAGGTAAAGACACCAGTACAGGCAAACCGACATGCCCACATCAAGACATCCACATGGAGTATGAGCAATGTCATCACTTGACACACACATATATGGTGATAACATCAAATGACCAGTAAGTGTCAAATGTGTGTGAGTTAAACATGTCAGTGGTGTTAGTGTCATGTAGATTTGCAAAGACATATTTGTAATCTTAATAAATGTGATACACATGTATGTTCAGCTGTACTTCTGTACTTCTCTGTGAGTTACTGTAACCTGTCTCCATCATTATGTCTTCCAGGTATGCTGCGTGCCAGGCTGCCACCATACACCCACTTGGAGGATGAGGTCCTCATCCCATACCTCCTCGATAACCATGTAACACTCTTTAGCCATGTGCCACAAGATGCACAGCAGCGGGATGCCCAGTGGGAGGAACTCCGCAGGAGGGTAAATGATGTTGGTGGCCACAATCGCACCTATCAGCAGGTGCGCCGACACTGCATGGACCTCATAAGATGGCGAAACAGCGTGCTAATGCAATCACCAGGGAACAAGATGCAACAGGTGGGGGGCCACTCACCCAGCTCCCCCTCACATGTACCGAGGAGCTACTGGCCAACCTGGGGACACCTGCAGACCTCAATCCACAAGCTTTAGCTGGTATTGTGGAGGTGGGTGTCTCTCAAACACTGAGCCTGGAGTTGCTTGGTAAATCACTACTGCACATATAACACAACTATATTTCATATAGTTACATGTGTTACTGTACAATATGTAATGTAGCATCATATGCAAGGCATGTATGCACACATGCCACATACTATAGTCTGCTACTCTATGTATGCACAGATGTGCATACTCCATAGTATAGTCTATTGTACTGGCTTATGTGCTAACATGGACATTGCACCCTGTAGCTATCACACAGGTGTGGATAATGATCTTACTGCTGTGACACTCCTATTTAGGTACCTCTGGCGTTTTGCAGTGACACCAGCCTGTTGCAGGTGAGATTGTTATTTACCAGGCTTGATAATGAACAGATCATATTAATTGCATGCTATCTGCCATGTGGCCATTTAACACACGTACACATAATGTATGGTGGTCCTGTTAATATACACTGGTCAGACCTGCAATGCATCACAGTGGTTACCCATGTGGAATGATTGAAGACTATATGAAACACCTACACTAAACCTTGCAAACTGCCATTGCCAGATGTGTGGACAGCTGTGAATACAATGGTGGAGGTGTGGTTTACTGTAGGGACAGGCACTACAGATCAGCATTACACGTGGGAAATACAAACAGTACTATACAGAGAGCATATGTGTGCACACATTCTAAATGTGTTAGAGCTGGAGTATGACCAGCCCACTGGATTCACCCTTGTGGATTATACCCGTGCTATGAATATCACACAATGTCATGTGCTATCTGACATGTCCATGACATTTAGTGGGCTGACTGCAACACTGCTCAACTATCCTGCAAAACATGATATCTTACATCCCAAACATACCACCCTTTGTCTGCATAACCCTGTCCTCAGTGGCGCATATGACATCTATGGGTGTATGTCATATGGGATAACACTGACATGTGACATAGATGTGCCCATCACAACCATTGGACAAACATGTGTACACTTGGCCATAGAGGATGGCCAGAGACATGAAGCAACACACATAGTAGAAGTGATGTACATGTGTGTACACCCTGTTGTACATTAGCTCGACACAATACAACTATGGCCTTTGTGTAATGGTGATATTGCGGATGTGAAACACTAAACATCATACAGGCCTGTGCACAGCTTGTGTAGGCATGACATCAAAACCACCACATAACATGTCTTGAACATCTTGAGTGTGCCACAACATGAAAGCATTCACCTATACAGTATCCAAATACATACATGTATTGCACAACATACACATACAACCACAGCAGGGCACAGATACAATACATTCACCTTGCTGGTGTCAGACATCACTGTCATGCTTGCTCCTCATGTGTGTGAGGTACACAAATGGCATGTGGGAAATGGAGTACTGCTAAGTTAGCCATGTCTGGGCATAGTTGACAGGCATCAGTAATATGGTTGCAGATGTGCAGGGGTGTCATATGTATACCCCACAGTGACCTGTGTCACACATTCCACATTAGGGTTTAGTGTGTATACACCTCAGTGACGTGGGTCACATTCCACATTAGATATGTATTGTATCTGAACACAGTCATGGCTATGAACTGTGTCTGTAACTCACACTGTATAGCAATAGTGAAGCCACATGATACCCTGCAATGGCTATGCACATCATATTTGTAGGGTGGACTGACAACATTGCGTCAGCTGAAGGTCCATGTTAGTATAACACGTCCCTGCATTGGGACATCTTACCTTAGTGTATATTTGAAAGGACACCATTATGTTACACATGTATGCATGTCATTCAACACATCAGCAGAAGACATGTCACACTACATGTGATTGGCAAGGTCATATGCCACACATCAGGCTGGTGTACTATTAACCTGTGCTGTTCTGTGGCACCATTGCAAAGTAGGGACAGCCATGTCAAACATGTCTGTACAGCCACATGCACATTGTTTGTAGACTCAGCTCAGGGGTAAGCAGAATAATGTTGAACAGACATGCACTGCTTTGGGGAGATATGCAAGCTAGGGCTCAGGCAAACATAGTATTCACTCCACATACCCTTCTGCACATGTCCTCCTCACACACATAGTGGCAGTGGCCAACACAAAGCATCAGTGGCAGATGTACAAAGGTCAGTGAAGGTCTGTTAACATGTGGGGTATGTTGCACAAAACATGGCAGTGCAGTGCAACGGTGCATAGTGCATGCATTGTGTTGCAGGTATGGGGCATAAGCTACTAACACAAATGGTGCAACACAGGGATGTATGCTAACTACTACTATAAATGTGTAAGGTTCATGCCTTCTGCTATAACACATGCATGCTGTTGTGTGCAACTCAGGGATGTATGATAACTACCACTATAATTGTCTAACCTGAATGCCATCTGCCATATCACATGCACGTTGTATGCCGTTGGGTGCCATAGCATGTGTCTATATGTGTGTCTGTCTGCGTGTGTCTGCCTGTCTCTGTGTGTGTCTGTCTGTGTCTGTGTGTGTGCTGTACTGTATAACTTGTAATGTACAGTTCTTGTCTGCCCCCACAGGTGTTGATGTAGGTGCATTGCCCTCCTGTGGTTCACCTGATGTTAGTGTCCCCACAGACTCTAGCAGTGATGATGAAAGTATGGTTGAGGCACAGGCAGGGTTGTTAGAGGCTGAATCTGTACTGGAACATGTGGTGGGAGTGAGACGTCGGGCATGTGGATGTAGGCCAGCTACATCACCTGTTGAAGGTCTACGTGGACATGCTACTTCACATGCTCGCTCCCATAGTGGTGGTAGCAGCAGCAGCAGTGCAGCTGGTGCTGTGCTGTCCACACCAGGACACAGCAGGCCATGTGCACATGGTCCTGGATGGTCCCAACAGGGACATGGTTCCAGTGGACATGTGTCATCAGACAGTACCCAATCTGGACCTCTACCTGGTAGTGCCCATGCAGGCGCAGGTCACGTGGCCGTGGCTGGACACCGTGAGCTATGGAACCTGCCCTGTACAGTCTGCAGCTGTCAATAATACCCCAGTGTAGGCCAGCCACATGCCAGACCTGTGTGCATACACACACACACACACACACACACACACACACACACACACACACACACACACACACACACACACACACCAGAAACAAATGTAGGGCACCTCAACACACACCCACGCATAACATCCACACATGCCCAATGATATCAAAGGCCCTAACCCACACACATGATGTCATAAAATGGTGCAGCCTAGGCCTCTGGCAAACATTATCACCCTGTGCATATGATGATGCCTATGGCGCATCCCTGTCATCCACATCATCGGTGCAGGGACATGCTCATATGGTCTGATGCACAGGGTGAACATACTAGGAAGACAATTGTAGATTAATATTGTTGAGTAGTGTTTGACAGGCAACGGACATACCATGTAGTACAGTTTTAGAATGCATTTGGTACGTTTGACAGTATGCATCATGTGTGACAGTAACTGCATGTTGATCTTGATGTTCTGCCTTCCTCTTTCAGGTGTAATTGCATGTGCTGGGGGATGTCAGTGTTTGCGGATAGTGTCCCATATGTAAATGTTGACTGCTCGCAGGTCTGTATGACAATACCTGCATGCACTTTGTTGCTTCCACATCGCAGTTTTAATATCCCAAGTTTCAATTATGTTTACTGATCTAATGATCCAAGAGCATGATAGCTGTGTAGTAAGCTACTGTGTTCAGAGCCGTCACTTCTATAGTGGGTGACATCACAGGTACAGTTACCTGGAGCGGGGAGGAGATAAAATAGTGGTATAGCAGATGACAAGGGTAAAGGCCAGTGGAAAAAGCGGCTTCTCATTGGGAAGTAGTAATACCCACTCTCATGACAGGATGCAAACACAGACACACTCACGCACTCAGGGATTCACAGACACAGTAACACACCCATGCACTCAGGGAAACACAGTAACACACCCACACACTCAGGGATTCACAGGCAGTAACACACACACACACACCCACAGTTGCCAGTGTTAGGATGAGAACTCCTGCCTATTTGCAACTCATCATTATAGTACTACGCAATTACAAGACACACCACAGAGATTACACATGTATAGGTAGTCGGAATGGCTTAAGATCGAGGACATCAACAGGGATACTAGATTGCAGTGAGTGAATGGGGGATGGGGGTTTACCAGTTGGCTATGTAACAACAAGCCTTAACCCAGGGTGTACATGTTTACAGGTGGTGAGAATGCCCTTCTAAGATTGATGACATCAACAGGGATACTAGATTGTATTGAGTGGATGGGGGAGGGGGCCTTAACATTTCACTATGGTAAAATACAGCCCCACACCAGGGACCGGACAGCCATACACACACACACACACACACACACACACACACACACACACACACACACACACACACTGTGGCATTCACAAAGATATACACCTATGTCACACACATACAGACACTTGACGTGTGAGATTCAACCATCTGCCTATGCCTTTCTTTCTACACGTCACTCTGTACTGATGTTTACCACAGTGTTCAGGAGAGTAAAAAACATTTGGGATGTATTCCCCACCATACGTGACATATATGGACACACACCCACACCCACATGTGCCAGTACTGTGAATCAAACACCTGCCTATCTCATAGGTATTACAGAGTTACAGCACTATCGCACGTGCTACAAAGTGTACTGACTCTTTCCTTTGCCACCTGTGCTGATATATGCACAGGGGAGGTGTTACTGTTACAAGTGTCAAGAGGTCTGCCTTCAGTGTCACCCTTACTGCATTCTACGTTGTGTGTCTTCCACTTCAATTAACTGAACCATAGCGTAGCAGTTACACAGGTTATTGTAGGAATGTTGTAACACCCCTGTGAGCTGTCTTGAGTAATCATTCATCTGCACAGTAGCCCCACCACTTAGTAGTCATGTCCAAACATCTATCCATAGCTAAAGTACAGCTTACTGTACTTTGAGCATATCACCATATACAGTTGACAATGTTGAGGCTGCCTTGCAACAGCATGATGTACTAAGACAACAGTCACCTTCAAACATCAGACACTGCACACGCATGGAATCTAAACACACATCAATACATGTACACAATATGCAGTCTCCATCAGTAAGTGGACTAGCAGGTCAAGAGGATACATTCCACACCTTCCCCACACCATGTGTGAAACCTAGCCGAGCATTACACCATAATGGATGTTGTATTCATGTACTGGTAGGACACACAACCACCTTCACTGAGTAGACAAGTGTACATTCATGCAAACAGCACATATCAGCAAGACACACACACACACACACAGCAATATTTCGTGTCATGATCCTACAAACTGTTACTTGACTGTTCCACGGTGAAGCCAGGGCACTGTAATGGTCAACAGTGAGCACTTCATATATGCACCAAATAGACCAGCAAGGCAGCACAGAGTTCAATAGATTTATTGAATACTGATAAATATAACAAACTAGTTTCGGCCAACAGCCTTCTTCAGTGTAAAACAGTATAGTCAAGTTCATTTAAGTCATCATTTAAATACATATCAAGAGCCAATCAAAAAATTAAGCTCATGAATATTCATAGATTTAAAACATATTTATGAGACATGTTTTAAGGCACTTAAAGTATGTCATACAAATGTACAGTGGAGAAGTAATATATACACTAGTGAGGTCCGTCCATATCAGGAAAGATAACCAACATAAATATATGAAATTGGCAAATTATTAGTATATTCTAACATGTCCATCTGGCCATGTATTCATACTTATAATCATATTTTTGTCATTCCATATTGGAAAATGCACTGTCACTTGCTGTTTAGCAGGTCTTGGTTCGAGGCACCATAAGTAATAAATTTCAAGTACTTATATTCAAAAGGACTCAAACATGCTATATCATAAGGGAGCATTTGTTTGACAGGTTGAGTTATATATATATACGTATGTGTATATATAGATTTATAGTGGGCAAAACAGGTAGTAAACATGGAACACAATGTAAAAATTAGATCGACAATGATGAAGGTAACAACCTGAGCATAAAGACTTAAACATTTCTTCAGAATAGGCATTAAAGATATTGTGTATCCAATACATATATGAAAAAGGGCTCAGACATTCTGTGTCAAAAGAGGGATATATTTGAAAAGTTGAATTATATATACACAAATGTGTATATATGTATATGCAGTGGAAAACAAGTATTACACAAAATAAGACAATTTGACCAACAGTCAGTGGTATGGATAAGACCTCAACATGAGGCTTAACTTCCAAAACAAGAAAAGTGACAGTAGATGCATCTAGTTTCAAGTGATGTTAAACTAACATATATAAATGCTCAGTCACCTGGCTGGCAAATTACGTACCTGTTACTCGTTCTACAGGAATAGAAATTATTCATTAACTACATTTGGCCACCGCCCATATCATACATAATATTGCGGGATAGCCCTTATGGCTCAATATCTAAACACCCTGTTAAATACCGAACCAGGATATTTTGACGTACATAATCCATGTACTTAAGGACATATAAGGAGGAGACAAATAGAAATCCACAACTTAGTGTCCTATTGTTCAATGTACTAATACAAACTAACCATATTTCCTATAAATGATCATTCAGTCCCGGATGAAATAAGCCCCCCAATGTAATAATCCAATATTTCTCTTTTTGATCCAGTAGCCCATGCCAACCTTGTTTATTGGTTCTGTCTCCAGAAATACGGTCAATAACCATAAAAGTGAACCTAGCTTGAGGATGTTTTAGTGTATGTTGATATAAGGCGCTGGTCTCCTTATGGTTTTTTATATCACTGCGATGTTCGTTCATTCTAAATCTCAAGGCTCTGGAGGTTTGTCCAACATAAAATCCCCCACAATAACATGAAGCCAGGTACACCACCCAGTCGCTACTACAGTTACCAAAGATCTTGATGTCAAAAACTCTACTGGTATTACGACTGGTGTACGCCTTGGATTTCAGCATATGTTGACAGGAACCACAATGGCCACAAGGGAATGACCCAATGAGTTCATCACCATGAAGTGTCAATTGTTTATGGATAGTCCCCCCACTTGCCATATGTTTAAAATGTGAAAAATAGGAGCCTAAAGTTTTACCACGTTTGTATGAGAAAAGACAACGGGGTCCCAAAATACTGCAGCTTGTCATTGGCCAATAATATGTTCCAATGTTTATTGATAATGTTTCTAATCATATTAATGTTTCTGCCATAAGTGGTGATGAATCTGACACATGTATTACGAGAGGATTGATTTTTATTCTTATTCTGATATTGTAATAAGTCATCCCTCACAAGACGATTAGCTCTACTCTGAGCGACACAATATCAAATCTATCATATCCCTGTTGGTAAACCTCTGACTGAGATCCCTACTGGCCAATTGATATTCCTCCATGTTGGAACTGAGACGTTTGATACGTATAAATTGGGATATGGGAATACTCCTGATAGTGTGACGGGGATGTAAACTTGATGCATGTAACAAGGTGTTGTATATGGTACTTACAGAAAACCCTCAGACAAAGTATTGTCTGTTCCTGTATACAGTGACATCCAAAAAATTAATAGAATTTTTATCATATGTCACAGAAAATTCAAGTCCCCAGACATTGTCATTAAGATACTCAACAAATTCCCGCAAGTAACCCACATCAGCCCGCCACACCAACCAGCAGTCGCAGGTAACGCTCCAAATGTCCATTTCCACCTGAAAGATGTTATGTGATGTATCATAGATCATAAATTCCTCAACATAGGCCATGAAAAGGTCAGCATATATTGGGGCAAAGGATGCCCCCATAGCTGTTCCTTGAAGCTGCCAATAACACTGGCCCTGGAAGTACAGAACATTCTTATTTAACACATGTTCGGACATACATATCAAAAGAGTGTTGAACCCCGGTGAATATAGGTTGACCCTTTCCAACCAATATTGTAAAGATTGGAGACCCGCCCAGTGGGGTATACTTGTATATAATGATTTTACATCCAAAGTACATAAATACCATTCGGGTTCCAATTGGGTTTCCCTAATTAGCTGTAGAAACTGTGTGGTGTCCTGCAATCTAGATCTAATATGTCCCAACAAAGGTTTAAGGTATTTGGTAAGGAAGGCCGATAGGGGTTCAGTCAGGGAGCCTATTCCTGATACTATTGGTCTACCCGGTGGTTTTTCCAAAGACTTGTGGATTTTGGGTAAAAGATACAATATCTGTTTAGACGGTTCCGACACCATAAGTGAATCCAAACATTTCTTATTTATGATACCTTCCTCAAAGGCCAACCGCAAGAAGGAGTCAATCTCATCCTTAAATACTGGTGTGGGGTCTATGGACATGTACATGTAGCACTTAGCATCTGACAATTGGGTTAACCCTTCATGAACGTAATCCGCAGTGTTCCAAACCACAACTGCACCTCCCTTATCAGCAGGGACAATAACTATGTCTTTATTATCACACAAGGTGTTCAAAGCTATCCTGTCATCATCGGTTAGATTGCTAGCCAACATGATATGTCCCATATTTTCAAAATGAATATCCCTCAAAATGGAGTCCATGAAAATAGAGACATGTTTGCTCATAGGAGGTTGGAAAGAGGACTTGCCAAAACGGAAGTCCTCAGATGGTTCTGACTTGTTATCCTCAAAAAACAACCTAAGATTTAACATCCTGCAAAAGTCCTGTAAATCCTGTACTATGTGGTATTCCTGACTGAAAAAAGAGGGAATATAATTCAAACCCTTATTCAAAAGTGCAACCTGCTCATCTGTTAATATGGTCTTAGATAGATTCAACACATTCTGAGTCGGTCCTGATAGGTCTCCTATTTCAGGAAGTTGTCCAAAAGGCCTTGTAGGGAGACCGGTGACCGCTCTTTCTGTGCTTTCTGCCCCCGGTGTCCCTTACCCCTTCTAAAGGGGAAATTTTAGTTTTCTTCCTATTGGGTGAAACCCTCCCTGAACCCTCAAAATCCGTAAGGAGGATTCATCACCAGACGTGCTATATGAGCTATCCCCCTTATTTTTAAGAATTGACCGAGGTCTCTTTTGTGCGACTGGGCCCTGTTTTAACCTGATTAGTATCCCAAATCTAACCGATCTGCTGAAATCAAAGGGTTTACCCGTTGATAATCAGAAAAATCACGATGAAACTTCTTGATTTTGCTCCTTTAAAGTTTTTCATGCTCCATCAGTTCTAAGGACAGTTTTTGATGTTGTCCTGATATTTCATAGAAGATTCAAACTTTTGAGCCTCTGAACATATATTTTAATTTCAAGTATATTAGAATCTACTGTCCTTTCATAATATTGTAACAATATGTTCACAAATGTCATGGATCCAGTCTGAAGAGCCTCCTGCCAATCATGGTTTAATTTATCATCTGGCTTCCCACTAGAGGTTGTGTTCAGATTCGTAGTCCTCTGGGAGCCATGTTTTGAGCAGTATGCTTTGAATAACTTAAGATGCCAAATGTTTGATCTAAGAGTCTTAAATGCTTTGGTGATTGAATGGAAAAACATATCACAATCTACCACAGAAGTCTGACCCGAATTAACTGGATCATTGCTTGGCAATTGATCAATACCAAATACCGCTATATCTTGCCGATCAGCACATAATCCAGACAGGATAGTATTTAGATCCATGTTGTGAACAATGTTAAGGTCTACTACTAATGAAAACTGGTGGAGCACCAAAACAGCAAAGGAGTATGGTTTTTAAATCAAATATGTAATATAATGGTTGAAAGACCCAGTAACATCAAATAGGGAAGAAAATCAAACACCAATCCCTAATGGGAAATCACAGGGGTGGCAGAAAGCACAAAAGAAAAAAAGAGAGAAAAACCAGGACCATAAAATCCCTATGGCAGGTCAAACACCAAGAATAACATAAAAGTATATTGCAATATTGGTGTAACACTTTTGACTTGTATATTAAATAAAACAAACCAACCTGAAATTGGTTCAATTTGAGTATTCAATGGTAGAATCAGGGATCCAATAGGTCATCAGAATCAGCCCCAATGAACCAGACTGTCAACTATAAGTAGCCACTGTGACCAGGCATTAAGTTCAAATACTAGGGCACACTACTATAAGTATTCCTTAACTGGAAAAAGGTCAAAATACTATATTTGCTGAGATCCCATACTTTCAAAACCCAAGAAAGGTTTTGTGCAGATATATGAATCAAATGATCAAAAATACAACAGACAAAAATACAACAAACAAATATGAACCTTATAAAAAATTTTTTTGTTCAAATCACAGATTATGTAGTTTTTCCTTAATAATATACTGCCAGTATCACAACTGGATCACCTCTTTGGTCACTATACAGTCTATTATGGTTTATAATAATATCTGTACCAAGTGTACAGCCAATTGACACACACAACAATACTGAATAAGTAAAAGTACAAATTTTAATTATGGTCAGGGGACCGAGCAGTGGTTCATTTCAAAAAAGACACCAGGACTGATGATTGGCAATAACTAACAATTATAAATGCTGTATGAATTATTACAATAGTAGGAGTGGTGTTTCCATTTGTATCTTAAGTTCCCTTCAAAAGTATTATGGTTCCAAACAATTAGAAACTGAACTACTATAATATATCACAACCATTCTAATCCTGCTGATAACCAAATATTCAGGGGCCGCATTTCATGTATTTATTTGGTGGTTATCTTTCCTGTTATGGACGGACCTCACTAGTGTATATATTATTTCTCCACTGTACATTTGTATGACATACTTTAAGTGCCTTAAAACATGTCTCATAAATATGTTTTAAATTTATGAATATTCATGAGCTTAATTTTTTGATTGGCTCTTGATATGTATTTAAATGATGACTCAAATGAACTTGACTATACTGTTTTACACTGAAGAAGGCTGTTGGCCGAAACTAGTTTGTTATATTTATCAGTATTCAATAAATCTATTGAACTCTGTGCTGCCTTGCTGGTCTATTTGGTGCTTTCTACTTGGTTTGGACCGTGCATCCCCTCGTGCATAGGACTTGGTTTACTCTGTATGTTCACTCTGTGCTGGGGGACCGAGCAGTGGAGTCGTTTCTCAGCCTGTTCTTGGCTGATGATTCATGGTGGTAACTTTATTGTGTTTATCTGCCTTTAAGCTCACTTGTTTGTCTTTAACAGTGAGCTGGCAGTACCTTTATAAGTCTTGTTCATTTGTTTGGGCACGAGTTGGTCTAAAGGAGCTTGTTTGAAGGAGCGAGGCACAGCTGTCGGGTTGACGAGCGCCATTTTGGTCAAAGCTTCGCCTTGGCGGTTTATCCGCAATTGAGAACAAGTTTATGGGACTTTTGCATTTGAGCTGAGGAGCGTAGAGTGGTTGTAGGGCGTTTATTTTCAACACGGCTATACCGACGGCTTGATTTTGAACTTTCTCTCATTTGGATGTGTTCACATATGTTTTTTACGTCGTGGGTGAGGTCAACTACCTGAGGAACTATTGGCTTTGGACATTTGGGAACATTGAACTGTTGTGTTGCTACTTTACACTAAATACAAGCCTTTATGTGTGTAATATCTTGGGGGCATTTACGGCATCGCGATTGTGGATCGGAACATACTGTTTAAAGACAGCGACGTCCATTCGGAAGTCTTTTGGAGGCCTGTTTCTATCTGGGACTTGGGTGATTTGCATAACCAGCAGGGACAAATGTATTATGGACATTTTTGTGTTTATTACATTGTTTGGTGACATTGCTGCTTATCCACTTCTAATATTTGGTTGTGTATTGAGTGTTTAATGATATAGGGTTTGGAAGCAATACTACCGTTTGGCAGCTGGGTATACTGTTACACCAGTATGGGTTGCAACTTAGGGACGTATCAAACTATTATTTGATTACTAACTGATTTTTCATAGTGCTCATTTATTTTGACTATATTTATGGAATATGTTTTAACACAAACTGTTATGCTTTGGGCAAATGAGGTCGTAGTTTATAACTGGACCTAAGATATATGCAGGGTATATGGAAATGGTGTGGAATTTCAGTATTGTTGCATGTGCCGAGTGCATATTTGATACATGGTAATTTTGGGATGTATTAAACGTGTACTGGTAGATCATTTTACTTGCGACAGTGTTCGGTTCTATAGGCCTGTATCTACGGAAAGTGTTTTCAACACACTTGCTATGTTTTGGGCGTACTAGGTTATCAGTTACTAAACTGGCCCGAGATATATGTTGGGCCTATTGAGACTCTGTAGCATTTCAGTATTTTGGCATATTTATATGCAGGTATTCTTTATATAATTGGAGGAAGATAACTATTTGTGGCCTGCAGGACTGGGACCTGGGAACCATACATTGAGCAGGGAGACAGTAATTTTAAATATTATATGTTCCATAAACCTTATATTTGGGGGCACTATCAGAACTACGATCCTTATTTCAAGGAATTTGATATAACCAGTTGCTATATGGAGTGTTTTGAACCGTATTGACATTCAATATTATAACTGTGATTTATTTGGTTACGGGAAGTATTACATACAAACTATATTGGCTTGGGACTGCATATGTTTATACATCCTTTTTGGCTTACAAACAGTATACTTACTGGTATTATGGTTATGTAGTATATGCTACATGATTATGCACAATAGTTCATGGTACATGATATATACATATGCGTTTGCTTTATTGTAGCGAATATATAAGCTCTTTTTCATTCTTTGCTGTCATTATTAAACAGTTTGTGAATGGAATTCTTACATATTTTATATTGACAACCAACGGACCAGTACTAATATTTCCTTATAATATATTGGGGAATTATTGGTATGAGTTAAGTGAACACATTATATATAAATGGTTGTGACCTTATTTGTGACACCTTTATTACACATTTCAGCATAATTGTGTTTTAGACCTTAATATGTGTTACACATTTAATATATGATACTATTTTAGTGAGTATATTCTTTGAAAATAGGCTGGATATTAATGGAATTGAGACATAATTGCGGCCCCTGAATATTTGGTTATCAGCAGGATTAGAATGGTTGTGATATATTATAATAGTTCAGTTTCTAATTGTTTGGAACCATAATACTTTTGAAGGGAACTTAAGATACAAATGGAAACACCACTCCTACTATTGTAATAATTCATACAGCATTTATAATTGTTAGTTATTGCCAATCATCAGTCCTGGTGTCTTTTTTGAAATGAACCACTGCTCGGTCCCCTGACCATAATTAAAATTTGTACTTTTACTTATTCAGTATTGTTGTGTGTGTCAATTGGCTGTACACTTGGTACAGATATTATTATAAACCATAATAGACTGTATAGTGACCAAAGAGGTGATCCAGTTGTGATACTGGCAGTATATTATTAAGGAAAAACTACATAATCTGACGATTTGAACAAAAAAATTTTTTATAAGGTTCATATTTGTTTGTGGTATTTTTGTTTGTTGTATTTTTGATCATTTGATTCATATATCTGCACAAAACCTTTCTTGGGTTTTGAAAGTATGGGATCTCAGCAAATATAGTATTTTGACCTTTTTCCAGTTAAGGAATACTCATAGTAGTGTGCCCTAGTATTTGAAGTTAACGCCTGGTCACAGTGGCTACTTATAGTTGACAGTCTGGTTCATTGGGGCTGATTCTGATGACCTATTGGATCCCTGATTCTACCATTAAATACTCAAATTGAACCAATTTCAGGTTGGTTTGTTTTATTTATATACAAGTCAAAAGTGTTACACCAATATTGCAATATACTTTTATGTTATTCTTGGTGTTTGACCTGCCATAGGGATTTTATGGTCCTGGTTTTTCTCTCTTTTTTTCTTTTTGTGCTTTCTGCCACCCCTGTGATTTCCCATTAGGGATTGGTGTTTGATTTTCTTCCCTATTTGATGTTACTGGGTCTTTCAACCATTATATTACATATTTGATTTAAAAACCATACTCCTTTGCTGTTTTGGTGCTCCACCAGTTTTCATTAGTAGTAGACCTTAACATTGTTCACAACATGGATCTAAATACTATCCTGTCTGGATTATGTGCTGATCGGCAAGATATAGCGGTATTTGGTATTGATCAATTGCCAAGCAATGATCCAGTTAATTCGGGTCAGACTTCTGTGGTAGATTGTGATATGTTTTTCCATTCAATCACCAAAGCATTTAAGACTCTTAGATCAAACATTTGGCATCTTAAGTTATTCAAAGCATACTCGGCTCAAAACATGGCTCCCAGAGGACTACGAATCTGAACACAACCTCTAGTGGGAAGCCAGATGATAAATTAAACCATGATTGGCAGGAGGCTCTTCAGACTGGATCCATGACATTTGTGAACATATTGTTACAATATTATGAAAGGACAGTAGATTCTAATATACTTGAAATTAAAAATATATGTTCAGAGGCTCAAAAGTTTGAATCTTCTATGAAATATCAGGACAACATCAAAAAACTGTCCTTAGAACTGATGGAGCATGAAAAAACTTTAAAGGAACGCAAAATCAAGAAGTTTCATCGTGATTTTTCTGATTATCAATGGGTAAACCCTTTGATTTCAGCAGATCGGTTAGATTTATGGATACTAATCAGGTTAAAACAGGGCCCAGTCGCACCAAAAAGAGACCTCGGTCCATTCTTAAAAATAAGGCGGCTAGCTCATATAGCACCTCTGGTGATGAATCCTCCCTTACGGATTTTGAGGGTTCAGGGAGAGGGTTTCACCAATAGGAAGAAAACTAACAAAATTTCCCTTTAGAAGGGTAAGGGACACCGGGGCAGAAAGCACAGAAAGAGCGGTCACCCGGTCTCCCTCCAAGGCCTTTTGGACAACTTCCTGAAATAGGAGACCTATCAGGACCGACTCAGAATGTGTTGAATCTATCTAAGACCATATTAACAGATGAGCAGGTTGCACTTTTGAATAAGGGTTTGAATTATATTCCCTCTTTTTTCAGTCAGGAATACCACATAGTACAGGATTTACAGGACTTTTGCAGGATGTTAAATCTTAGGTTGTTTTTTGAGGATAACAAGTCAGAACCATCTGAGGACTTCCATTTTGGCAAGTCCTCTTTCCAACCTCCTATGAGCAAACATGTCTCTATTTTCATGGACTCCATTTTGAGGGATATTCATTTTGAAAATATGGGACATATCATGTTGGCTAGCAATCTAACCGATGATGACAGGATAGCTTTGAACACCTTGTGTGATAATAAAGACATAGTTATTGTCCCTGCTGATAAGGGAGGTGCAGTTGTGGTTTGGAACACTGCGGATTACGTTCATGAAGGGTTAACCCAATTGTCAGATGCTAAGTGCTACATGTACATGTCCATAGACCCCACACCAGTATTTAAGGATGAGATTGACTCCTTCTTGGTTGGCCTTTGAGGAAGGTATCATAAATAAGAAATGTTTGGATTCACTTATGGTGTCGGAACCGTCTAAACAGATATTGTATCTTTTACCCAAAATCCACAAGTCTTTGGAAAAACCGGGTAGACCAATAGTATCAGGAATAGGCTCCCTGACTGAACCCTATCGGCCTTCCTTACCAAATACCTTAAACCTTTGTTGGGACATATTAGATCTAGATTGCAGGACACCACACAGTTTCTACAGCTAATTAGGGAAACCCAATTGGAACCCGAATGGTATTTATGTACTTTGGATGTAAAATCATTATATACAAGTATACCCCACTGGGCGGGTCTCCAATCTTTACAATATTGGTTGGAAAGGGTCAACCTATATTCACCGGGGTTCAACACTCTTTTGATATGTATGTCCGAACATGTGTTAAATAAGAATGTTCTGTACTTCCAGGGCCAGTGTTATTGGCAGCTTCAAGGAACAGCTATGGGGGCATCCTTTGCCCCAATATATGCTGACCTTTTCATGGCCTATGTTGAGGAATTTATGATCTATGATACATCACATAACATCTTTCAGGTGGAAATGGACATTTGGAGATGTTACCTGGACGACTGCTGGTTGGTGTGGCGGGCTGATGTGGGTTACTTGCGGGAATTTGTTGAGTATCTTAATGACAATGTCTGGGGACTTGAATTTTCTGTGACATATGATAAAAATTCTATTAATTTTTTGGATGTCACTGTATACAGGAACCCAGACAATACTTTGTCTACGAGGGTTTTCCGTAAGTACCCGCAATACAACACCTTGTTACATGCATCAAGTTTACATCCCGTCACACTATCAGGAGTATTCCCATATCCCAATTTATAATTATCAAACGTCTCAGTTCCAACATGGAGGAATATCAATTGGCCAGTAGGGATCTCAGTCAGAGGTTTACCAACAGGGGATATGATAGATTTGATATTGTGTCGGCTCAGAGTAGAGCTAATCGTCTTGTGAGGGATGACTTATTACAATATCAGAATAAGAATAAAATCAATCCTCTCGTAATACATGTGTCAGATTCATCACCACTTATGGCAGAAACATTAATATGATTAGAAACATTATCAATAAACATTGGAACATTTTATTGGCCAATGACAAGCTGCGAAGTATTTTGGGACCCCGTTGTCTTTTCTCATACAAACGTGGTAAAACTTTAGGCTCCTATTTTCACATTTTAAACATATGGCAAGTGGGGGGACTATCCATAAACAATTGACACTTCATGGTGATGAACTCATTGGGTCATTCCCTTGTGGCCATTGTGGTTCCTGTCAACATATGCTGAAATCCAAGTTCACCAGTCGTAATACCAGTAGAGTTTTTGACATCAAGATCTTTGGTAACTGTAGTAGCGACTGGGTGGTGTACCTGGCTTCATGTTATTGTGGGGGATTTTATGTTGGACAAACCTCCAGAGCCTTGAGATTTAGAATGAACGAACATCGCAGTGATATAAAAAACCATAAGGAGACCAGCGCCTTATATCAACATACACTAAAACATCCTCAAGCTAGGTTCACTTTTATGGTTATTGACCGTATTTCTGGAGACAGAACCAATAAACAAGGTTGGCATGGGCTACTGGATCAAAAAGAGAAATATTGGATTATTACATTAGGGGGCTTATTTCATCCGGGACTGAATGATCATTTATAGGGAAATATGGTTAGTTTGTATTAGTACATTGAACAATAGGACACTAAGTTGTGGATTTCTATTTGTCTCCTCCTTATATGTCCTTAAGTACATGGATTATGTACGTCAAAATATCCTGGTTCGGTATTTAACAGGGTGTTTAGATATTGAGCCATAAGGGCTATCCCGCAATATTATGTATGATATGGGCGGTGGCCAAATGTAGTTAATGAATAATTTCTATTCCTGTGGGAGCACGAGTAAAAGGTACCTAATTTGCCAGCCAGGTGACTGAGCATTTATATATGTTAGTTTAACATCACTTGAAACTAGATGCATCTACTGTCACTTTTCTTGTTTTGGAAGTTAAGCCTCATGTTGAGGGTCTTATCCATACCACTGACTGTTGGTCAAATTGTCTTATTTTGTGTAATACTTGTTTTTCCACTGCATATACATATATACACATTTGTGTATATATAATTCAACTTTTCAAATATATCCCTCTTTTGACACAGAATGTCTGAGCCCTTTTCATATATGTACTGGATACACAATATCTTTAATGCCTATTCTGAAGAAATGTTTAAGCCTTTATGTTCAGGTTGTTACCTTCATCATTGTCGATCTAATTTTTACATTGTGTTCCATGTTTACTACCTGTTTTGCCCACTATAAATCTATATATACACATACGTATATATATATAACTCAACCTGTCAAACAAATGCTCCCTTATGATATAGCATGTTTGAGTCCTTTTGAACATAAGTACTTGATATTTATTACCTATGGTGCCTCTAACCAAGAACTGCTCAACAGCACGTGACAGTGGCTTATCCAATATGGAATGACAAAAATAAGATTATAAGTATGAATACATGGCCAGATGGACATGTTAGAATATACTAATAATTTGCCACATTTCATGTATTTATTTGGTGGTTAGGGTGGTGCTGCGGTAGCGTTGTCGCCTCACAGTTTAGACGTTGCCCGTTCGATTCTCAGTTAAAGCGTCTACTGTGTGACGACATGCGTGAATGGGCCTTCCTTCGTTGAAGGTTGTGCGTTAGGCCCGGCAAGCCAGCATGTAAAACTCGACTGCCAATCATTAGCGGACCGGAGTTCCGCTGTGGCGACCCCTAACCGGGAAAAAGCCGAAAGACACACACACACATTTGGTGGTTATCTTTCCTGTTATGGACGGACCTCACTAGTGTATATATTATTTCTCCACTGTACATTTGTATGACATACTTTAAGTGCCTTAAAACATGTCTCATAAATATGTTTTAAATTTATGAATATTCATGAGCTTAATTTTTTGATTGGCTCTTGATATGTATTTAAATGATGACTCAAATGAACTTGACTATACTGTTTTACACTGAAGAAGGCTGTTGGCCGAAACTAGTTTGTTATATTTATCAGTATTCAATAAATCTATTGAACTCTGTGCTGCCTTGCTGGTCTATTTGGTGCTTTCTACTTGGTTTGGACCGTGCATCCCCTCGTGCATAGGACTTGGTTTACTCTGTCACTTCATATATGCCACACACACTTCATGATTACCAGAAGAGTGCCAGCAATGTGCTCTGTTTGAGCTAGGCATTACACTCATTCAAGAATGTGCAAGGTCTGTGGCTTATAAACATCTCACCCTAGCACGTTCTGGCTATTGTGGTTATAAGGTTAATGTCCAGACAGCACACAGCATGCATGACTTGCAATTGTTGACATAGGGTATATGTAGGAGCTGTGGGCACACATGGCTGTACATGTCATGGACATATCACCTGTAACTACTCAGAAACATACAGAGCATAGCTGTATTTCCCTGAGTCTGTTAATACAGGCCATGTGTGCAGGTCCTATGATCCTGTTATTTGGGTATGTTTGTAGGTATTGCATTAGTTGGACAT
Source organism: Protopterus annectens (assembly GCF_019279795.1). Classification (NCBI taxonomy): domain Eukaryota; kingdom Metazoa; phylum Chordata; order Ceratodontiformes; family Protopteridae; genus Protopterus; species Protopterus annectens. The sequence continues at coordinate 1,532,024,126 of NC_056729.1, forward strand.
GTCTAATGACATACATGCCACATGGGTTGTTGTATGATATGATAGGTGTCATGGGTGTCCAGTAGAGAGGGAATATTACCTCTGTCAACATAGATATCAAACCTTATGTACTGTTATCATTCAGCAACAGCCATGGACCTATCTGCCATGTGCATGTGTGTAATGAATGTAGCCACCTGTATGTAGAAAGGACAACAACAGCAATGGTATTTTCATTTCTGTTGTATGAGTGTGGGATGTACATATCCAGGGCAGGTACCTTTAGGTCATATCCAACCATGACGGTGTTGTTTACTGGTGTACAGCAACAGTCGACTGTGTTAATGCTGACAACATCCGAGGGACCCTGGTATGTGTACAACTGACCTGGTTACAAACAGTGGTATAATTGCATTACATAACACATTATGCAACTGTGGCAGTACATGGGTACTTTGCACAGTTGATGTAGGGCTAGGTACAGTCCACCAATCAAAGGTTATTTGGTGTTCTACCATACTATGTCATACCACATGTATGAATGTGTGTTGGTAGTCTGAGGACATGGTGGTGGATGTATGAGGATACACCCTAGAATGCAGCTTTTGCCATGGTCACCTGTACCTGACTCATCTGTGATGACATATGTCAGAGTAGTGGTCTTTATTTGTG